>NC_092049.1:83248865-83438719 GCF_003086295.3 Arachis hypogaea | reverse complement strand
ATGAAGTGTTGGTGATACATACAATCCATCCTGGAAGAACCACCCAAACCTCAGATGGGGAGATAATCACACCCAAACCAACAACCATGGCAGAGGAACTCAAACCAAAAACCAAGAAGCAACCAAAGCCACAACCAGCAGCAAACTAACCAAAACCCTACAGAAAACCTCAAAACAACTACCCCAACCCCAACCAGTACCAATCCAATAACCAACCACCAACCAAAATGCCTACCATCCACCACCACATCTCATAACCCACCTCAAGTATCACCTGAATCTCAAAGACTCACTAACTTGGAGACCTTGATGGATAAAATGTTGAAACACCAGGAAATGACAACCAAGAACCATGAAGCCTCCATAAAGAGCCTAGAGAGGCAGATGGGCAAATCTCCAAGCAGATCTCTATTGAGAGACCTTCAAGCTCTCTGTCGAGTGACACAATCCAAATCCTAAGGAAGAATGCAAGGCAATACAATTAAGGAGTGGGAGAACATTGATGAGCAATAATGACACTAAAAGAAGCAGCAACACACAAGAAGAAGCCAATGAGATGATGCAATGGCAAGCAAGCAAGCTTCAAAGCAAACTCAAGAAAGGAGGAACAATCAAAAATTCCAAAAAAAGGGATAAGCAATGAAGAGTCAACAAAGAATCAAAAGCAACAAGAGAGAAGACCTACCTCCACTGCCATATCCCCAGAGGTTCAACAAAGACTAAGGACCAACATTTTCATAAGTTCCTTGAGACTTTCAAAAGCTGGAAATCAATATTCCCTTGGCTGAAGCACTTGAGGAAATGCCTCTGTATGCCAAGTTTTTGAAGGAGCTTATCAACAAGAAAAGAAGTTGGGATGAGAAAGAAACCATATGCTTACTGAGGAATGCAGGGCTTTGATTCAAAAAGGGCTTCCCCTAAGCTTGAGGATCCAGGGAGCTTCTTGCTGCCTTGCACCATTGGGGAATTAACCATCACTAAAGCAATGTGCGATCTAGGAGCAAGTATTAACTTAATACCATCCTCCTTGGTGAAAAAGCTGCGTATAGAGGAAGTTAAACCGGTACAGATATCTCTAGAGCTAGTAGATAAGTCAACTGTATACCCAGGGGTATGATTGAAAACCTTCTGGTCAAGGTGGACAATTTCATATACCCTGCAGATTTTGTGGTTCTAGATTCAGATGGGGAGATGGCGACTCTATTTACTGGGAAGGCCATTCTTGGCCACTGCTAGAGCTATCATAGACATAGAGCAAGGAGAACTAACTCTTAGGATGCATGATAAGAGTGTCACTCTGAAGGTATTACCAGAAGCCCAGTTTAGTAATGAGAGGAGGGACTATATGAAATTGACAAGGTGATTCACAACAACATCCAAGGCAGAAAATTATGCAGAAGGATGAAAAAGTCCAAGAGGATATTGGAGCATTAGCCACTGAAAAGGGAGATCTTCAAGGTAAGCTATGGCCAGAAAAGAAAGATCAACAAAAAAGGGATGAAACGCAGAAACAAAACAAAAAGGGGTTGGAAGAACAGGAAGATTCCAACAGAGGGGTTTTCCAAAGGTGACAAAGTGCAATTGATATATCAACAACTGGGAGCAAGCCGAAAGACTGATGACTATTACAATGTCAGCAACATACTCTCGTTGGAACATGCTGAAATTGAACACCAGAGAACAAAGAGGAGGATCACAGTCAGGGGAGACAAGTTGAGGCACTACAATCCTCAACCACCATAAAAGAAAGATCCAATGTCAAGCTAGTGACAATAAAAGAGCGCTCCATGGGAGGCAACCCATGATTTAAGATTTATGTCATTTTAAATTCAATAAGCTATGATCATCTGAGCATGAAATTTTTTTTCATGGACGTACTCAATGAATGCATGCAAATTTTTTTTACATATGCTAAGACTTCTAAAGTTTGGTGTGCCTTCAAGCACACCAAACCAGTGCTACAAACATTTTCATACTATATGCCTAGCATATGACCAAACACTAAGTTGGGTGTTTCTCTTCTCATGAAAATAAAAAATCATGCATCAATAATCATACATTATCTCTTACTGAGATTTTCTATTAAAAAGAAATCATATTCTGTGATGAAGCATCAATTGTGATTTACTACTAGCATCTCACATTTACCCCTTAAGCAAGATACAAGTTTGGTGTTCACCAAACTTTGATGCACGGATTTAGGGACACAATTGATCCTTCATGAAAAAAAAAGAGAGAAAAAGGAAAGTTATGATGAAAACATTTCTTATAAACATTTGACCAAGAATGACATTGGGATTTCAATTTCACTAGTTGGAGGAAGAAACACATATTTTCAACTATATGACCAAACATTAAGTTTGGTGTCCTCCAAGAAAAGTCACGATTCAAATGGATATAAGGAATGGTTATTCATATAGTGTAAATGAAAAGAAGCACTCTTGCCACAGTTTGATAAAACTAATGCTTGTTGTCTTGTTGTGATGACTAGGTGGTCAAAGAACACTCTATGAAAGAGACAAGACAAAGGAAAACATAGCATGAGGACAAAATCTCATCACATGCCTCAAAAGAGAATCTGCCACTCCTTGAAATGATCACGGCAAAGACAATTGAAGAAGCAAGCTTTGTCTTCATTCATCCTTACATGCACACCTTTGATTCACATAGTATCTAATTGCATCCTAGCCCTTCATTGTTCATTTAAATAACATACCACCTCCAAGCCATGCATGTGACCGAACCCTTGCACTCCAACCATTTAAACTTCCCTTCATCATTTCTCATCATAACAAGCTCGGCCTCAAATTTCATCTTTCTCCAAACACACATCAAAATCTCTAACATTCTTCACACTCCCTTTAACCTCAAGAGTCTCAAACAACCAAGTGATCATGGCCTCTTCCTCAAGAACCAAACGAAGAAGAGGGAAAGATCCCATGGTGGAGGAGAGCACCCCTGAATATGACCGATGGAGATTCAAATCTCGGTACCATCAGATGCAAATTGAATGGATGAATGAGAAGAAGATATATCCAGAAATTCCACTCTTGCTGCCGGATGATGGATGCCAAGAAATGAAGGACAAAATTCGAAAGAGGAGGTGGGAGGAACTCATATCACCAATCACCCGAATCAATGCTAATATCATAAGAGAGTTCTATGCCAATGTCTCAAGGCTTGACATGAGTGAGGCCCCAACATACAAGAGCTATGTGCGGGAAGTGGAAGTAGACTTTAGCTTGGATGCAATCAAGAAAGTCTTGGGACTAAAATCAGTCCGCTTTAGTGAACCGGGATACCACCAAAGGGTAAATGGTGATCCGGATTATGATGGGATTGCTAGAGATATTTGTATGGAGAACTCAGAGTGGGAAGGAGATGACAAGAACAAATACAAGTATTTGAAGAGAGTGAACCTTACCCCGGAAGCAAAGGGATGGTATGAGTTGTTGAAAAGATCAATTCTGGGCACAGTAAACACCTCAGAAGTTAACAGGAATAGAGCTGTTATGTTGCATTGCATTATTGTGGGAGGAGAGGTAAAAGTTCATGAAATCCTGGCAAAAGACATTCAAAAGCTTGCTGAGAAGAACTCGGCCGGGTCTTGGTTATACTATCCAAGTACCATTTGGAGGTTGTGTGCAAAGGCTAAAGTGCCAATGGAAGAGGAGAATCCAATGTGGTTAAGCCAAGGCATGCCTATAACCATTGAAAGAATGATGATGGCTCCTGAAGCACATCAAGGCCGAAGACTACATGGAAGAAGGCAAAGAGAAGAACCAATGGAGGGAGAAGAATTACAAGAGGAAGAAGAGCCACAAGAGGAGGAGGAACAACAGCACATTCCCCTACATAACAATCTGGACATGACTCAAATGCAGGAAGCAATTGGAAGATTATCACAACAGTACATGAGAATTCAAGAAAGGCAAGAGGAATACCATTCACTATACATGAAAAACCAACAAGAACAAGAAGAACGGGAGCTAAGAATGATGAACAAACAAAGTGAATTTGAGTCAAAATTCCTTGTGATGCAAGAAGAGCATGCTTTTCAATCTCATGAATCATTTGGAAAGTTGGAACAAATGCAAGCTGAAAATTTGAGGGCTCTCAAAGAGTTCACAACACTCCAAGATGCAAGATATGAAGTCCAAGCCGACTACAACATAAATAGTCAAATCAAGCTGAACTATATTGGAGAGCATCTGCACAACATGGATCCAGCTTTTCCAACTTTGATGAATTCTTCAAAAGGAGAAGTGAGATAGAAGTAAGCAATGCAATGAAGCTTGAAGATAGAGTAGAGGAAGCAATGAATAGAGCTGGTTTCTGGCGGGATAAACAGACAACAGACATGGACACAGGGAACACCAGCAACCAGGTGTATGAAAGAAGAAAGAAAAAGCATGACAAATGAAAGGTGGACTTGCTCCTTGTTCATCACTACAAAGAAAAAAAAAGCATGCATTGTGTCTGTTTTAAGTGGTCCTTGCATCTTTAAGTAGTTATTATAATTAATAGTCTTTGCATCATGTTTGTTTCTCTTAAAATAAGTAAGCTAGTCTATGTGTGTGCTTGTGTGTTTATTTTCACTGAACAAAAAGCATGCTTTATCCCCTGCATTTTCAATTCAATAAAAGAAATGTTTGAATGTGAAGTGAGATAGTTCTCTGTTAGATAGAAGTACAATAAAAGTAAGTGGTGGTGTGTGTGTGATTGTATAATAGCTCACTTTAGTGAATAAAAGAACTAGGATGTCTCCTTCTAAGTATAAAGTGGCCTACTGTCTATGAATCTCAATCAAATAAAAGTCCTTGGTTAGACAGAAAAATAAAAAGAAAAAAAAAGGGAGAAAAAGAAATAGCCAAAGAGCGGCAGAACAAAAGAAAAACAAAAAGAAACAAAGCTGGACACCAATAGCTTGAACCTTAGAATATATGCTTGTGGTGTCTTTGTATTAGGATCTGCTTGGATTATTAAGCTCTTTGGAGTGCATCAACACTTGATGACTTGGGTTAACTAACCCGGGATCATCAGCTGAAAGTCCACTATCAAGAGCAACCTAACTACAAGGCATTTAGTAGCCCAAAGAGGTGCTGGGCATCAATGTTCTAAGAAGGAATGTGAGCCAAGTGTCTATAGTGAATAGTGTGTCAAGTATAAAGAAAAGGAAATGAACTTGCTACACATGACACTCAAATAAAGCTTATGAACAAAATAATAGCCAAGGATAAAGAAATAATGAGAGGTCATAGCAGTATGTTACTTGAAGCTTGAAGGAGACTTTCTAGCCTTAAGAGTCAATAAGAGGTGAGTGTTTACATATCCACATAAAACTCCATGAACTACCAATAACACTATACTAGCATGAACATCCTCTTCCATTTCATTCTTTCTTCTCAATAGATCATTTCTTGCTTGGGGACAAGCAAGCTTTAAGTTTGGTGTTGTGATGACAAGTCATCTTAGCCTAGTTTCACTAGCCTTTTTCTTTTGTTTTCAATTGAATTATGCACTTTCTTGAGCCATAAGCAAGCCAATTGGGTAGATTTTCATGTTTCCTTTGATTTAATCAACCATGTATGAATTAATGCAATTTCATGAGGTTTTATGCTATAATTGTCACATATTATGAAAGAATGAATATCTCATGATTTTGAGCATAGCTTTGATGTGTTTGGTTGATTAATGATAGGTGAAGAAAGCTTGGAGAAAGGTTGAAGCAAGAAGGAATGGCTAGGAGGAAGAGAGGACAAAAAGTTTGAGCAAAAGTTTGCCTCAAACTTTAGCTCAAACTTTTGGATTAACTGAAAACGAACCAGGGAGCAAAAAGCTTGACCAAAAGTTTACCTCAAACTTTTGGGCAAAAAGCTGGAGCAAAAGTTTGCCTCAAACTTTTGTGCAAACTTTTGGGCAAAAAGCTTGAGCAAAAGTTTGCCTCAAACTTTTTGGCAAACTTTTGGCATCACAAATCAACACCCTGGAGAGCAAAAGTTTGCGCCAACGTTTGCCTCTAACTTTTTGGCAAACGTTGGCGCCATGAGTGTGCAAGGGGAGGCCAACGTTTGAGCAAAAGTTTGACCCCAAACTTTTGCCCAAACGTTGGTATCAGCAAAATAGGGTGGCTGATGTGAAAAGTTTGAGTAAAAGTTTGCCTCAAACTTTTACTCAAACTTTCACTCAAGCTTTCATGATTCCAAACTCGGTTCAATTCGGTTCTTCTCCAAACTCCAAGAGCAATCAACCAAGGCCTCTATCAACCCAATTCCATCAAGAGCAAAGACCCAATTGAAGGCTTGAAGACCATTTGAAGAAAGTGTATAAATAGCATAGGATTTAAGTTTTTCGGAGAGCTTTCCCTTTTAGTTTTCATAGAGAGTTTTCGGAGAGCTTTTGGTGTTGAGTGAATTTTAATTTCTAAGTCTCGGGGAAGGAGAATTGAATTCCCTTCCTCTTAGTTTTCTTGCTTTCAATTTCAATTACAATTGTCTTGGATCTTGGGTTGGAGAATTGAAGGAAATCTGTTTCAATCTCATCCTGAGATCTCTCTGTTTCATTTTACTGCACAATTGAATTTCCATTTTGGTTAATTGCTTCTGTCTTCTACTTTCTCTGCAATTTACAATTTACAATTCCTTTGCAATTGTTCTTGTTGGATCTAGGAAGGCATTGAGATCTAGACTTGGTTATCTAGTCTCTTGGGTCCTGAGATCCGGATTTCCCATTTTCAATTCTCTGTTTACTGCTTTCAAGCTCATTTACATTTCTGTTTTAAGATCCGGTTAAATTCAAGTCATCCTTTATTCCTCTGCTTGTTGCAATTTTACTTTTCCTTGTTTAATTTCTGCAAATCCAATTCCCAATTCCCTTTACAATTCAAGCCATTTACATTTCTTGCACTTTAAGATTCTGCAATTTACATTTCTTGCGTTCTAAGTTTCTGCCATTTAATTTCTTGTTCTTTAAGATTCAGCACTTTAAATTTCAGTTCTCTTTAAATTCAATGCAATTTACTCATTCCCTTTACTTTCCATGCAATCTAAATTCTGCAAATCACAAATCACTCAACCAAATCTTGATTCGCTTGACTAAATCAACCACTAAACTAAAATTGCTCAATCCTTCAATCCCTGTGGGATCGACCTCACTCCCGTGAGTTATTATTACTTGATGCGACCTGGTGCACTTGCCGGTGAGTTTTGGATGTTTTGGAGAAATTCGTTTTTCCACAAAAATATCCATCAAGTTTTTGGCGCCGTTGCCGGGGATTGAAATAGATTGACAATGATTAAGTAAAGTGGAGATCTAGATCAAGCAATTTTTCTTTCATGCCCTTTAATTTTCAATTAACCCGCTAACTGTTTGAATTTTTGCTTAAGCTAACTAAAACTTCATTCTAGCAGTAGATTGAAGTGTCACTGGTTTGTGTGTTTCTTATGTTTTGCTTGTATGTCAGGTACAAGAAGAACCACACCCACCTTTCATGAACAAGACGAAAGAACTCTCAGGAGGTTAAGAAGAGCTGAAAGAGGGAAAAATATTGTTGGAGAAGAGGAATCAGAAGAAGAATTCCAAGATATGGAGGAACATTCAACCAATCCACCTGGTGGAGCAGATAACAACAATAACAACCCACCCCAGAGGAGAGTTTTGGCCTCCTATACCTTTGCAAATGCTAGACATTGTGGAAGCAGCATTCTCACCCCTAATGTCAATGCAAATAACTTTGAATTGAAGCCACAACTCATTACATTGGTCCAAAACAACTGCTCGTTTGGGGGAGGATCATTGGAGGATCCAAATCAACATCTATCTACCTTCCTAAGGATTTGTGACACTGTCAAGTCCAATGGCGTGAATCCTGAGACCTACAAGCTTCTGCTGTTCCCGTTCTCATTAAGGGACAAGGCCGCACAATGGCTTGAAACGTTTCCTCAAGGAAGCATCACTAGCTGGGATGATTTGGTGACTAAATTTTTAGCCAAATTCTATCCACCTCAAAGAGTCATCAGGCTGAAAACTGAGGTTTAAACATTCACACAATTGGATGCTGAAAATCTGTATGAAGCATGGGAGAGATACAAGGCTCTGCTGAGGAAATATCCACCAGAAATGTTCACTGAGTGGGACAAGCTACAGAACTTCTATGAAGGACTCACTCTAAAGGCTCAAGAATCACTTGACCACTCAGCTGGAGGATCATTGCAACTGATGAAAACAGCAGAAGAAGCTCAAAATCTTATTGACATGGTGGCCAACAATCAATATTTCTTTGCTCACCAAAGAAACCACCAACCATCACAAAGGAGAGGAGTAATGGAGCTAGAAGGAGTGGACTCAATCTTGGCTCAAAACAAGATGATGCAGCAGCAAATTCAACAACAATTTGAGCAAATGGCCAAGAGGATTGATAGCCTCCAAGTTACAGCAGTTAACACAAGCCAACCATCATCCACATGGGGGCAAAATGAAGAAACTCAAGAAGAACAACAACAAGAGCAAGTACAGTATATGCACAACCAAGGACCAAATGAAGTGTATGGTGATACATACAATCCATCCTGGAAGAACCACCCAAACCTCAGATGGGGAGATAATCACACCCAAAACCAACAACCATGGCAGAGGAACTTAAACCAAAATAACCCAAGAAGCAACCAAAGCCACAACCAGCAGCAAACTAACCAGAACCCCTACAGAAAACCTCAAAACAACTACCCCAACCCCAACCAGTACCAATCCAATAACCAACCCACCAACCAAAATGCCTACCATCCACCACCCACATCTCATAACCCACCTCAAGTATCACCAGAATCTCAAAGACTCACTAACTTAGAGACCTTGATGGATAAAATGTTGAAACACCAGGAAATGACAACCAAGAACCATGAAGCCTCCATAAAGAGCCTAGAGAGGCAGATGGGGCAAATCTCCAAGCAGATCTCTATTGAGAGACCTTCAAGCTCTCTGTCGAGTGACACAATTCCAAATACTAAGGAAGAATGCAAGGCAATACAATTAAGGAGTGGGAGAACGTTGATGAGCAATAATGACACTACAAAGAAGCAAGCAGAGAGCAGCAAAAGGCCAATAGAAGATGAGAAGCAAACAAAGGCAGATGAAACCAAGGATCAAGTTATGATGCCAAACAAGAGCATTGAGAAACTCAAAGAGAAGGACAACCAACCACACGGTTCAAAAGAAGTAACTCAGGGACAGCAGCAAATAGGAAAGAGCATCACACCTCCACTGCCATATCCCCAGAGGTTCAACAAAGAAACTAAGGACGAACATTTTCATAAGTTCCTTGAGACTTTCAAAAAGCTGGAAATCAATATTCCCTTGGCTGAAGCACTTGAGCAAATGCCTCTGTATGCCAAGTTTTTGAAGGAGCTTATCAACAAGAAAAGAAGTTGGGATGAGAAAGAAACCATGTTGCTTACTGAGGAATGCAGGGCTTTGATTCAAAAAGGGCTTCCCCCTAAGCTTGAGGATCCAGGGAGCTTCTTGCTGCCTTGCACCATTGGGGAATTAACCATCACTAAAGCAATGTGCGATCTAGGAGCAAGTATTAACTTAATATCATCCTCCTTGGTGAAAAAGCTGCGTATAGAGGAAGTTAAACCGGTACAGATATTTCTAGAGCTAGTAGATAAGTCAACTGTATACCCCAGGGGTATGATTGAAAACCTTCTGGTCAAGGTGGACAATTTCATATACCCTGCAGATTTTGTGGTTCTAGATTCAGATGGGGATGATGGCGACTCTATTATACTGGGAAGGCCATTCTTGGCCACTGCTAGAGCTATCATAGACATAGAGCAAGGAGAACTAACTCTTAGGATGCATGATAAGAGTGTCACTCTGAAGGTATTACCAGAAGCCCAGTTTAGTAATGAGAGGAGGGACTATATGAAAATTGACAAGGTGATTCACAACAACATCCCAAGGCAGAAAATTATGCAGAAGGATGAAAAAGTCCAAGAGGATATTGGAGCATTAGCCACTGAAAAGGGAGATCCTCAAGGTAAGCCTACAGCCAGAAAAGAAAGATCAACAAAAAAGGGGATGAAACGCAGAAACAAAACAAAAAGGGGTTGGAAGAACAGGAAGATTCCAACAGAGGGGTTTTCCAAAGGTGACAAAGTGCAATTGATATATCAACAACTGGGAGCAAGCCGACAGACTAATGACTATTACAATGTCAGCAACATACTCTCGTTGGAACATGCAGAAATTGAACACCAGAGAACAAAGAGGAGGATCACAGTCAGGGGAAACAAGTTGAGGCACTACAACCCTCAACCACCATAAAAGAAAGATCCAATGTCAAGCTAGTGACAATAAAAGAGCGCTCCATGGGAGGCAACCCATGATTTAAGATTTATGTCATTTTAAATTCAATAAGCTATGATCATCTGAGCATGAATTTTTTTTTCATGGACGTACTCAATGAATGCATGCAAATTTTTTTTACATATGCTAAGACTTCTAAAGTTTGGTGTGCCTTCAAGCACACCAAACCAGTGTTACAAACATTTTCATACTATATGCCTAGCATATGACCAAACACTAAGTTGGGTGTTTCTCTTCTCATGAAAATAAAAAAATCATGCATCAATGATCATACATTATCTCTTACTGAGATTTTTCTATTAAAAAGAAATCATATTCTGTGATGAAGGCATCAATTGTGATTTACTACTAGCATCTCACATTTACCCCTTAAGCAAGATACAAGTTTGGTGTTCACCAAACTTTGATGCACGGATTTAGGGACACAATTGATCCTTCATGGAAAAAAAAAAGAGAGAAAAAGGAAAGTTATGATGAAAACATTTCTTATAAACATTTGACCAAGAATGACATTGGGATTTCAATTTCACTAGTTGGAGGAAGAAACACATATTTTCAACTATATGACCAAACATTAAGTTTGGTGTCCTCCAAGAAAAGTCACGATTCAAATGGATATAAGGAATGGTTATTCATATAGTGTAAATGAAAAGAAGCACTCTTGCCACAGTTTGATAAAACTAATGCTTGTTGTCTTGTTGTGATGACTAGGTGGTCAAAGAACACTCTATGAAAGAGACAAGACAAAGGAAAACATAGCATGAGGACAAAATCTCATCACATGCCTCAAAAAGAGAATCTGCCACTCCTTGAAATAATCACGGCAAAGACAATTGAAGAAGCAAGCTTTGTCTTCATTCATCCTTACATGCACACCTTTGATTCACATAGTATCTAATTGTATCCTAGCCCTTCATTGTTCATTTAAATAACATACCACCTCCAAGCCATGCATGTGACCGAACCCTTGCACTCCAACCATTTAAACTTCCCTTCATCATTTCTCATCATAACAAGCTCGGCCTCAAATTTCATCTTTCTCCAAACACACATCAAAATCTCTAACATTCTTCACACTCCCTTTAACCTCAAGAGTCTCAAACAACCAAGTGATCATGGCCTCTTCCTCAAGAACCAAACGAAGAAGAGGGAAAGATCCCATGGTGGAGGAGAGCACCCCTGAATATGACCGATGGAGATTCAAATCTCGGTACCATCAGATGCAAATTGAATGGATGAATGAGAAGAAGATATATCCAGAAATTCCACTCTTGCTGCCGGATGATGGATGCCAAGTGATGAGCGGATATTTTATACGCTTTTTGGGGATAATTTCATATAGTTTTGAGTATGTTTTAGTTAGTTTTTAGTCTATTTCTAGTAGTTTTTAGGAAAAATTCATATTTCTGGACTTTACTATGAGTTGTGTGTTTTTCTGTAATTTCAGGTATTTTTCTGGCTGAAATTGAAGGAGCTGAGCAAAAATCTGATTCAGGCTGAAAAAGGACTGCTGATGCTGTTGGATTCTGATCTCCCTGCACTCAAAGTGGATTGTCTGGAGCTACAGAACTTGAAATGGCGTGCTTCCAATTGCGTTGGAAAGTAGACATCCAGGGCTTTCCATCAATATATAATAGTCCATACTTTGCACAAGAATAGACGACGTAAACTGGCGTTCAACGCCAGTCCTCTGCCCAATTCTGGCGTCCAGCGCCAGAAAAGGATCAAAAACTGGAGTTGAACGCCCAAACTGGCACAAAAACTGGCGTTCAACTCCACAAATGGCCTCTGCACGTGGATTGCTTAAAGTCTCAGCCCCAGCACACACCAAGTGGGCCCCAGCACACCAAGTGGGCCCCAGAAGTGGATCTCTGCATCATCCATCATAGTCCACTCATATGTTGTAACCCTAGGCTACTAGTTTAGTATTTAAACAACTTTTAGAAACTTATTTTGTATCTCATGACATTTCAGATCTAAACTTTGTATTCTCTGACGGCATGAGTCTCTAAACCCCATTGTTGGGGGTGAGGAGCTCTGCTGTGTCTCGATGAATTAATGCAAGTATTTCTGTTTTCCATTCAAGCACGCTTGTTCCTATCTAAGATGTTCATTCGCGCTTAACTGTGATGGAGGTGATGAGCTGTGACACTCATCACCTTCCTCAAATCATGAACGTGTACCTGACAACCACCTCCGTTCTATATATGATTGAATGAGTATCTCTTAGATTCCTTAATCAGAATCTCCGTGGTATAAGCTAGAACTGATGGCAGCATTCATGAGAATCCGG
Organism: Arachis hypogaea; assembly: GCF_003086295.3. Taxonomy (NCBI): domain Eukaryota; kingdom Viridiplantae; phylum Streptophyta; class Magnoliopsida; order Fabales; family Fabaceae; genus Arachis; species Arachis hypogaea. The sequence continues at coordinate 83,426,061 of NC_092049.1, read as the reverse complement.
AAAGTCTAAACCTTGTCTGTGGTATTCCGAGTAGGATTCAAGGATTGAATGACTGTGACGAGCTTCAAACTCTTGAAGGCTGGGCGTTAGTGACAGACGCAAAAGGATAGTAAATCCTATTCCAACCGGATCGAGAACCAACCGGTGATTAGCCGTGCTGTGACAGAGCGCGTGAGCGTAGTTTTCACTGGAAGGATGGAAGGTAGCCATTGACAACGGTGATCCACCAACACACAGCTTGCCATAGGGGGACGTGCGTGCGTGAATCAGAAGACAGAGGAAAGCAGAGATTCAGCGGACAAAGCATCTCCAAAACCCCAACATATTCTCCATTACTGCATAACAAGTAACCTTTAATCCATGCTCTATTGTTTATTCGCAATTCAACTGATAAACATAATTGACTTCCTGACTACGATTTACAAGATAACCATAGATTGCTTCAAACCAACAATCTCCGTGGGATTCGACCCTTACTCACGTAAGGTATTACTTGGACGACCCAGTGCACTTGCTGGTCAGTGGTACGCGTTGTGAAAAGTGTGATTCGCAATTTGTGCTACCAAGTTTTTGGCGCCGTTGCCGGGGATTGTTCGTGTTTGAACAACTGACGGATTATTTTGTTGCTTAGATTAGGAAAAATCTTTCTTTTTTTGGTTTAGAGTCTTTTATTATTTATCCCTTGTTAAAATACTTTAAACTTATAGCTCAGTTATTTAGAACGTGGTGTTTATGTTCATGATAATTGGCTATCATATTTTAAAAAAAAAAAAACCTTTTTCAAAAATAATTTTTCTATTAAATCCTGTGCCAAACTTTAAGTTTGGTGTTTTCAAAAAATAATCTTTCTTAAAATAAGGTCCCATAACTCATTTGGCTAGAACATTAATTTGATTGGGTTAGAATCTTTTATACTCTTTTCAAAACATTCTTTTTCAAAAATATTTTTTCTATTAAATCTTGTGCCAAACTTTAAGTTTGGTGTTTTCTTGTTGATTCCCCTTTGATTTTCGAAAATTTTGGTTTGGTTTTCTAAAAATTTTAAGTTTGGTGTTCTTCCTTCATGTTCTTGTGTTCTTGTGAGTCTTCAAAGTGTTCTTGAGTTTTCTTGTGTCTTGATCTTAAAATTTTTAAGTTTGGTGTTCCTTGGTGTTTTCCCTCCAAAATTTTCAAAAACAAGGAGCATTAGATCTAAAAAAATTTTAAATCTTGTACTATCTTATTGTTTTTCTCTCTCTTCACTAAATTCAAAAATATCTTTTCAAAATATCTTTTCTAACTTCCTATCTTTTCAAAATTTGTTTCAACCAACTAACCAACTTTTTGTTTGTTTCTTAACTTTTTCAAAACTACCTAACTAACTCTCTCTCTCAAATTTTCGAAAATATCTCCCCTCTTTTTCAAAAATTTCTGTTTTTTTAACTAACTATTTTTAATTTTTTTTACGAAAAAAAAAATTTTATTATTTAAAAACTCAAATTCTTTTTAGTTATTTTATTTTATTTAAGTATTTACTTCTTATAAAATAAAATAAATAAAAAGATAAATCAGTCCAAGTTATATCCACATATCCATCATGGACATAAGTGGAGATGGACAGTCCAGGAGGACTTTGGGGTCATATTCTAACCCCTCTACTGCTTCATATGGGAGTAGCATCTGCATACCCTCCATTGGAGTTAGTAGCTTTGAGTTGAATCCTCAGCTCATTATCATGGTGCAGCAAAGTTGCCAGTATTCCGGTCTTCCACAGGAAGAACCTACAGAGTTTCTGGCACAATTTTTACAAATTGCTGACACAGTACATGATAAGGAAATAGATCAGGATGTCTACAGACTATTACTATTTCCATTTGCTGTAAAAGATCAAGCTAAGAGGTGGTTAAATAACCAACCTAAGGCCAGCATTAGAACATGGAAACAGCTGACAGAAAAATTCCTGAATCAATATTTCCCTCCAAAAAGGATGACACAGCTAAGGCTGGACATCCAAGGCTTTAAACAAGGAGATAATGAATCTCTTTATGATGCCTGGGAGAGATACAGAGAGATGCTACGAAAATGCCCCTCTGAAATGTTTTCAGAGTGGGTTCAGTTAGACATCTTCTACTATGGGCTTGCAGAAGGAGCTCAGATGTCTTTAGATTACTCAGCTGGTGGATCTATCCATATGAGAAAGACAATTGAAGAAGCTCAAGAGCTCATTGATACAGTTGCCAGGAATCAGCATCTGTATCTAAGCAGCAACCCTTCCATGAATGAAGAGGTTAAAACAGTAACTGCTGAATTCAGTACTGTAAAACAAGCTGCTGAATTCAATCAGCAATTAGATTTTCTAACAAAACAGCTAGCTGAATTCAAAGACAGGTTACAGGAGACAAGGATAGCTAATATACATATGGACGAACAGTTTAAGCAAACAAAGCAGCAGCTATCAAAGCAAATAGCAGAAGAATGCCAAGCAGTGCAATTAAGAAGTGGGAAAACATTAAATACCCCACCTCAAGGCATCAAAAATTCAAGAAATGAGCGACCCACCAAAGATTCCTCTGAGGACAGTAAGAGCCCAGGGAAAAATAATTCTGGCACTAAAACGCCAGAAAATGGGTGGAAGGCTGGCACTGAACGCCCAGACCATGCCCAAAACTGGCGTTCAGCGCCAGAAACAAGGCAGGATTGACGTTCAATGCCAGAAACAGGCAAGAATCTGGCGTTGAACGCCCAACAGGGGCACATTTCTGGCGTTCAGGCACCAGGAACAGACAGTGAGCTGGCATCTAACGTCACTCCAGCTTCTGACTCTGGCATTCAATTGCCAGTGAGGGATCAGACACACACAAGTGCTGATAACAACCCCTCTAAAAAGGCTTCTTTAACCACTAAGGTTGAGGAATATAAAGCCAAGATACCTTATCCTCAAAAACTCCGGAAAGAGGAGCAGGATAAGCAATTTGCTCGCTTTGCAGATTATCTAAGGACTCTTGAAATAAAGATTCCTTTTGCAGAGGCACTTGAGCAAATACCTTCTTATGCCAAGTTCATGAAAGAGATCTTGAGTCATAAAAAGGAGTGGAGAGAAACAGAAAGAGTTCTCCTCACTGAAGAATGCAGTGCAGTCATTCTGAAAAGCTTTCCTGAAAAGCTTAAAGACCCTGGGAGCTTTCTGATACCATGCATATTAGAAGGTGATTGCACCAAGACAGCTCTATGCGATCTTGGGGCGAGCATCAACCTGATACCTGCATCCACTATCAGGAAGCTTGGCTTAACTGAAGAAGTTAAACCAACCAGGATATGTCTCCAACTTGCTGATGGTTCCACTAAATACCCATCAGGCGTGATTGAGGACATGATTGTCAGAGTTGGGCCATTCGCCTTTCCCACTGACTTTGTTGTGCTGGAAATGGAGGAGCACAAGAGTGCTACTCTCATTCTAGGAAGACCCTTCCTAGCAACTGGACGATCCCTCATTGACGTCCAGCAGGGGGAAATAACCCTGAGAGTCAACGATAACGAGTTCAAGTTGAACGCTGTCAAAGCCATGCAGCATCCAGACACATCAACAGACTGCATGAAAGTTGACCTTATTGACTCTTTAGTAGAAGAGATCAACATGGCTGAGAGTCTCGAATCAGAGTTGGAAAACATCTTTAAAGATGTTCAGCCTGATTTGGAGGATTCAGGGGGCATGAAAGAGCCTTTGAACTTTCTTCTGAAAGAGGAAAAACCTCCTAAACCAGAGCTCAAGCCACTGCCACCATCCTTGAAATATGCATTTCTAGGAAAAGGTGACACTTTTCTAGTGATCATAAGCTCTGCTTTAAATGCACAGGAAGAGGAAGAACTTATTCAAGTGCTAAGGACACACAAGACAGCTCTTGGGTGGTCCATAGGTGACCTTAAGGGCATAAGCCCAGCTAGATGCATGCACAAAATCCTATTGGAGGATAATGCCAAACCAGTGGTTCAACCACAGAGGCAGCTAAATCCAGCCATGAAGGAAGTGGTGCAGAAAGAGGTCACCAAATTACTAGAGGCTGGGATTATTTATCCCATTTCTGATAGCCCCTGGGTGAGCCCTGTTCAAGTCGTCCCAAAAAAGGGAGGCATGACAGTGATTCATAATGAAAAAAATGAACTGGTTCCTACAAGAACAGTTACAGGGTGGCGCATGTGTATTGACTACAGAAGGCTCAATACAGCCACCAGAAAGGATCATTTTCCTTTACCATTCATAGACCAGATGCTAGAGAGACTAGCAGGTCATGATTATTACTGCTTTTTGGATGGCTACTCAGGCTATAACCAGATTGCAGTAGAACCCCAGGATCAAGAGAAAACAGCATTCACATGTCCATCCGGAGTGTTTGCTTATAGAAGGATGCCCTTTGGGCTATGCAATGCACCTGCAACCTTCCAGAGATGCATGCTCTCTATTTTCTCTGATATGGTGGAAAAATTTCTGGAAGTCTTCATGGATGACTTCTCAGTATATAGAGACTCATTCAGCTCCTGTCTTGATCACCTGAAACTTGTTCTGAAAAGATGCCAAGAAACTAACCTAGTTTTAAACTGGGAAAAGTGTCACTTCATGGTGACTGAAGGAATTGTTCTTGGGCACAAGATCTCAAACAAGGGAATAGAGGTGGATCAAGCAAAAATAGAGGTAATTGAAAAATTACCACCACCTGCCAATGTTAAGGCAATCAGAAGCTTTCTGGGGCATGCAGGATTCTATAGGAGGTTTATAAAGGATTTTTCAAAAATCGCAAAACCTCTAAGCAATCTGCTAGCTGCTGACACGCCATTTGTGTTTGACACAGCATGCCTGCAGGCGTTTGAAACGCTGAAAGCTAAGCTGGTCACAGCACCAGTCATCTCTGCACCAGACTGGACATTGCCATTTGAGTTAATGTGTGATGCCAGTGACCATGCCATTGGTGCAGTATTGGGACAGAGGCATGACAAGCTTCTGCATGTCATTTATTATGCCAGTCGCGTTTTAAATGATGCCCAGAAAAATTACACAACCACAGAAAAGGAATTACTTGCAGTGGTTTACGCCATTGACAAGTTCAGATCCTACTTAGTAGGATCAAAGGTGATTGTGTATACTGACCATGCTGCTCTTAAGTATCTACTCACAAAGCAGGATTCAAAACCCAGGCTCATCAGATGGGTATTGCTTCTGCAAGAGTTTGATATAGAAATAAGAGACAGAAAAGGGACAGAGAACCAAGTAGCTGATCATCTGTCCCGGATAGAGCCAGTGGAAGGGACGTCCCACCCCTTCCTTGAGATCTCTGAGACATTCCCTGATGAGCATCTATTTGCCATTCAGGAAGCACCATGGTTTGCCGATATTGCAAACTATAAAGCTGCAAGGTTCATACCCAAGGAGTACAATAGAATACAAAAAAAGAAACTAATTACTGATGCAAAGTACTACTTGTGGGATGAGCCCTATCTCTTTAAGAGATGTGCAGACGGAATCATCCGTAGGTGTGTCCCCAGAGAAGAAGCACAGAGAATCTTATGGCATTGCCATGGATCTCAATATGGAGGCAATTTCGGAGGTGAGCGAACAGCCACCAAGGTTCTCCAATGTGGCTTCTATTGGCCCACACTCTATAAAGATTCCCGAGAGTTTGTACGTAATTGTGACAGTTGCCAAAGAGCTGGTAATCTGCCTCATGGTTACGCCATGCCTCAACAAGGAATCTTGGAAATAGAGTTGTTTGATGTATGGGGAATTGACTTCATGGGACCTTTCCCACCATCATACTCAAACACTTATATTCTGGTGGCAGTTGACTATGTATCAAAATGGGTTGAAGCTATTGCCACACCCACCAATGATACTAAAACAGTGCTGAAGTTCCTCCAGAAACATATCTTTAGCAGGTTTGGTGTCCCTAGAGTGCTAATCAGTGATGGGGGCACTCACTTCTGCAATAAACAGCTTTACTCTGCCATGGTTCGGTATGGAATTCGCCACAAGGTGGCCACTCCATATCATCCACAAACTAATGGGCAGGCTGAAGTCTCTAACAGAGAATTAAAGAGAATCCTGGAACGGACAGTAAATACCCGTAGAAAGGATTGGGCAAGGAGCTTGGATGATGCTCTGTGGGCTTACAGAACAGCATTCAAGACCCCTATAGGGACCTCTCCATACCAACTCGTGTATGGTAAGGCATGCCACTTGCCCGTGGAACTGGAACATAAGGCCTACTGGGCAACCAGATTCCTAAACTTAGATGCCAAATTAGCAGGAGAAAAACGATTGCTCCAGCTAAATGAGCTAAAGGAATTCAGATTCACAGCTTTCGAAAATGCCAAGCTTTATAAAGAAAAATAAAAAAAATGGCATGACAGAAAGCTGTCATCTAGAATCTTTGAACCAGGACAGAAGGTCCTGTTGTTTAACTCTAGACTCAGGCTATTCCCCGGGAAACTGAAATCCCGGTGGAGGGGACCATACGTGATTACAAGTGTGTCACCATATGGTTATGTGGAGCTTCAAGATATTGATTCTGATAAGAAGTTCATTGTCAATGGACACAGAATCAAGCATTATCTTGAAGGCAACACTGAGCAAGAATGCTCAAGGCTGAAGCTAGATTGAAAGCTCAGCAAAGTCCAGCTAAAGACAATAAAGAAGCGCTTGCTGGGAGGCAACCCAGCCATGGGGCAACAATCCTCTAAGCATTTTTTCCCTTTTTTTATTTTTATTTGTTTATATAAAGTTCACTGACACTAAGGTACAAAGTCATTTGTATAAATTTACAGGGTTACAGAAGGAATCAGCACACAAAACAGAGTAAAAGAGCTCAATGGCAAGAAAACGCCAGTAAAGGGGCATTTTGGGCGTTCAGCGCCCAAAATGGGCATCCACTGGGCGCTGAACGCCAGTAATGGCAGCATTCGGGCGTTCAACGCCAGAAATGGCCACCCACTGGGCGTTGAACGCCAGTAATGGCAGCAACTGGGCGCTGAACGCCCAGGAGATCAGCATTTGGGCGCTGAACGCCCAAAACAGGCAGTGTTTGGGCGTTCAAACGCCAGGAGGACAGGAAGGAGCCAAATCCAAGCAATCCCACACGTATTTCCATTTTAATTTCAAATTTTATGCTTCAATGCATGATTTTTACATGAACATATCAAGAACCCTGATTTCTAAAAACCTTAATTTCTAAAAATCCATATTTCCAAATTCAATCCAACTCTTTTCAAAATCTTTTCTGAAAATCTATCTTTTTCAAAATCTATCTTTTTCACTCAAAAATCTTTTCAACTAATCCATATCTTTTTCAATATCTTTTATTATCTTTTTCAAAAATCTATCCTATCTTTTCAAAATTAAACTATATCTTCTATCTTATCTTTTTCAACTCAATCTTTTTATCTTATCTCCTCCAATTTTTCGAAAATCCAACCCTCCCCCCCCTTTAAATTGGGTTCGGCCTCCCCCCTCCTTCATCAACAAGTGCTACTCAATCTCCTTCTATCCCTCTCCTTTCTTTTCTTTTGCTTGAGGACAAGCAAACCTCTAAGTTTGGTGTGTTTTTCCGAAATCACTAAGATCATGGCTCCCAAAGGGAAACAATACACTCCTAGAGACAAGAAAGAGAGCGTTCCAAAACCACTTTGGAATCAAGGGAAGTTCTTATCTAAAGAACATTCAGACCATTATCTTAAAGTAATGGGTCTGAGATCAGTGATCCCGGAAGTTAGATTCGATCTGAAAGAAGATGAATATCCAGAGATCCAGGAGCAAATTCGAATCAGGAACTGGGAAGTCCTAGCTAATCCTGAAACGAAAGTAGGAAGAAACATGGTCCAGGAGTTCTATGCTAATATGTGGCAGACTGACAAGCAAAGACTATCTGGAACAGCCTGCTACGAATTTCGGACCATGGTCAGGGGAAAAATTGTTCATACCACCCCTGACAAGATCAGAGAGATACTAAAGCTACCTCAGCTAAAGGATGATCCAGACTCCTTCAACAGGAGGATGATGAGAGCAGACATTGGCCTGGATAAAATTGGGGAGGACATCTGTATTCCTGGAGCCAGGTGGACCACCAACACAAAGGGCGTCCCAAATCAACTCAAGAGGGAGGATCTCAAACCAGTTGCCAGAGGATGGCTGGACTTCATTGGACGTTCTCTGTTGCCCACCAGCAACCGTTCTGAAGTCACAGTTAAAAGAGCAGTGATGATTCATTGCATCATGATGGGAAAGGAAGTGGAGGTTCATCAGCTGATTTCAACAGAGCTCTATAAGATTGCTAACAAAAATTCAAGAGAGGCCAGGTTGGCTTATCCAAGTGTGATTTCTCTTCTCTGCAAGGACGCTGGAGTCAAGATGGGAATAACTGAATATATCCTAATTGAAAAGTCAATCACCAAAGCATCAATGGAGAGACAACAAGCACAGGAGGATCCTATAAAGAAAAGAGCACAGGAATTCCTCCCAGAGATTCCTCAAGCAGAATATTGGGAACATCTTGAGATGTCTGTCAACAAGATACAGGAAGCTATGGAGCAAATAATAAAACAACAGAAGGAACACAGTCAAATGCTGACCCATATGCTCAAAGAACAAGAGGAGCAGGGACGTGACTTAAGGGAACTGAAGCGCCAAAAATCTTCTGTGATACCAAGTCTCCCAAGGATCAGAGGAACCCCCATACCCCCAGAATAAAGGTTGTTAATTTCCAATTTCTGCCTTAACTCTGTGACAGTGTCCTTAGAAAAGTACCTTAGAAGTCATATAGTAGTAATTAGTATCTATTTTGATTTTATCTCCAATTAAGCTATAGTTTATTTTTCTCATCATCATCAAACATGAATAAAATAGTAGATCTTTTGAATAAGAAGCAATAAAATCCCGAGTTTAAATAAAACAAATTCTAATTGGTTAAATGTGGTGGCAATGCTTTCTGTCTTCTTAATGAATGCTTGAACAGTGCATATGTCTTTTGAATTTGTTGTTTAAGACTGTTAAATATGTTGGCTCTTGAAAGAATAATGAACATGAGACATGTTATTGATAATCTGAAAAATCATAAAAATGATTCTTGAAGCAAGAAAAAGCAGCAAAGAACAAAGCTTGCAGAAAAAAAAAATGGAAGCAAGCAGAAAAAGCCAGTAACCCTTAAAACTAAAAGGCAAGGGCAAATAAAAGGGATCCCAAGGCTTTGAGCATCAGTGGATAGGAGGGCCTAAAGGACTAAAATCCTGGTCTAAGCGGCTAAACCAAGCTGTCCCTAACCATGTGCTTATGGCGTGAAGGTGTCAAGTGAAAACTTGAGACTGAGCGGTTAAAGTCAAGGTCCAAAGCAAAAAGAAGAGTGTGCTTAAGAACTCTGGACACCTCTAATTGGGGACTTTAGCAAAGCTGAGTCACAATCTGAAAAGGTTCACCCAGTTATGTGTCTGTGGCATTTATGTATCCGGTAGTAATACTGGAAAACAAAGTGCTTAGGGCCACGGCCAAGACTCATAAAGAAGCTGTGTTCAAGAATCATCACACTGAACTAAGAGAATCAATAACACTATCTGAATTCTGAGTTCCTATAGATGCCAATCACTCTGAGCTTCAATGGATAAAGTGAGATGCCAAAACTGTTCAGGAACAAAAAGCTACTAGTCCCGCTCATCCAATTAGAATCTGAGCTTCAATCAAAAACTCTGAGATATTATTGCTTCTCAACCTATTAGTCTTCTATTTTATTTGTCTAGTTGCTTGAGGACAAGCAACAGTTTAAGTTTGGTGTTGTGATGAGCGGATATTTTATACGCTTTTTGGGGATAATTTCATATAGTTTTGAGTATGTTTTAGTTAGTTTTTAGTCTATTTCTAGTAGTTTTTAGGAAAAATTCATATTTCTGGACTTTACTATGAGTTGTGTATTTTTCTGTAATTTCAGGTATTTTTCTGGCTGAAATTGAAGGAGCTGAGCAAAAATCTGATTCAGGCTGAAAAAGGACTGCTGATGCTGTTGGATTCTGACCTCCCTGCACTCAAAGTGGATTTTCTGGAGCTACAGAACTCGAAATGGCGTGCTTCCAATTGCGTTGGAAAGTAGACATCCAGGGCTTTCCAGCAATATATAATAGTCCATACTTTGCACAAGAATAGACGACGTAAACTGGCGTTCAACGCCAGTCCTCTGCTCAATTCTGGCGTCCAGCGCCAGAAAAGGATCAAAAACTGGAGTTGAACGCCCAAACTGGCACAAAAACTGGCGTTCAACTCCACAAATGGCCTCTGCACGTGGATTGCTTAAAGTCTCAGCCCCAGCACACACCAAGTGGGCCCCAGCACACCAAGTGGGCCCCAAAAGTGGATCTCTGCATCATCCATCATAGTCCACTCATATTTTGTAACCCTAGGCTACTAGTTTAGTATTTAAACAACTTTTAGAAACTTATTTTGTATCTCATGACATTTCAGATCTAAACTTTGTATTCTCTGATGGCATGAGTCTCTAAACCCCATTGTTGGGGATGAGGAGCTCTGCTGTGTCTCGATGAATTAATGCAAGTATTTCTGTTTTCCATTCAAACACGCTTGTTCCTATCTAAGATGTTCATTCGCGCTTAACTGTGATGGAGGTGATGAGCTGTGACACTCATCACCTTCCTCAAATCATGAACGTGTGCCTGACAACCACCTCCGTTCTATATACGATTGAATGAGTATCTCTTAGATTCCTTAATCAGAATCTCCGTGGTATAAGCTAGAACTGATGGCAGCATTCATGAGAATCCGGAAAGTCTAAACCTTGTCTGTGGTATTCCGAGTAGGATTCAAGGATTGAATGACTGTGACGAGCTTCAAACTCTTGAAGGCTGGGCGTTAGTGACAGACGCAAAAGGATAGTAAATCCTATTCCAACCGGATCGAGAACCAACCGGTGATTAGCCGTGCTGTGACAGAGCGCGTGAGCGTAGTTTTCACTGGAAGGATGGAAGGTAGCCATTGACAACGGTGATCCACCAACACACAGCTTGCCATAGGGGGACGTGCGTGCGTGAATCAGAAGACAGAGGAAAGCAGAGATTCAGAGGACAAAGCATCTCCAAAACCCCAACATATTCTCCATTACTGCATAACAAGTAACCTTTAATCCATGCTCTATTGTTTATTCACAATTCAACTGATAAACATAATTGACTTCCTGACTACGATTTACAAGATAACCATAGATTGCTTCAAACCAACAATCTCCGTGGGATTCGACCCTTACTCACGTAAGGTATTACTTGGACGACCCAGTGCACTTGCTGGTCAGTGGTACGCGTTGTGAAAAGTGTGATTCACAATTTGTGCTACCACCAAGAAATGAAGGACAAAATTCGAAAGAGGAGGTGGGAGGAACTCATATCACCAATCACCCGAATGCATATCTCTTAGCCTCCTGATCTACGATCAGAGTCTTCGTGATATAGGCTAGAATTATTGGCGGCCATTCTTGAGATCCAGAAAGTCTAAACCTTGTCTGTGGTATTCCGAGTAGGATCTGGGAAGGGATGGCTGTGGCGAGCTTCAAACTCGCGAGTGCTGGGCGTAGTGACAGACGCAAAAGGATTGCTGAATCCTATTCCAGCAGGATCGAGAACTGACAGATGATTAGCTGTGCGGTGACAGCGCATTGGGACCATTTTCACTGAGAGGACAGGATGTAGCCATTGACAACGGTGATGCCCAACATAAAGCTTGCCATGGAAAGGAGTATGAAGGATTGGATGAAAGCAGTAGGAAAGCAGCGGTTCAGAAGGAATAAAAGCATCTCCATACGCTTATCTGAAATTGTCACCAATGAATTACATAAGTATCTCTATCTTTATTTTATGTTTTATTTATCTTTTAATTATTAAAACTCTATAACCATTTGACTCTTCCTGACTGAGATTTACAAAGTGACCATAGCTTGCTTCAAGCTGCAATCTCCGTGGGATCGACCCTTACTCATGTAAGGTTTATTACTTGGACGACCCAGTGCACTTGCTGGTTAGTTGTGCGAAGTTGTGACAAAGAATTAAGATTATGAACGTGCGTATTAAGTTTTTAGCGTCGTTACCAAGGAATAAACGATCACAATTTCGTGCACCAAGTTTTTGGCGCCGTTGCCGGGGATTGTTCGAGTTTGGACAACTGACGGTTCATCTTGTTGCTCAGATTAGGTAATTTTATTTTAATTTTAAGCTTTGTGTTTTTATTATTCTTATTTTCGAAAAAAAAAAAATAATAAATCATTTTGTTCTTCAGAATTTTTAAGATTGAATTTTAGAGTTTCTTCATGATTTGTTAAAGCCTGGCTGGCTATCAAGCCATGTCTAAATTTTTGGACTGAAGCTTCCACCTATCATGGCAAGAGCCCTTGGACTCTCATCTGATCAGCTGTTATATGCCTGATTTGTATATGCTGAAGCTTGGCTGGCCATTGGCCATGTCTAGTGTTTTGGACCGGAGCTTTCACTGAAAGCTTGGCTGGCTAGTGAGCCATGTCTAATTCCTGGACTGGAGCTTTAGACTAACATTACATGATTCCTGGAATTCTCATAAGAAATTCTGAAATCCTTATTTTTCTTTTTCAAATTAATTTTCGAAAAATACCAAAAAATACCAAAAAAAAAATATAATAAAATCATAAAACCAAAAATAATGTTATGTTTCTTGTTTGAGTCTAGTGTCAATTGTTAAGTTTGGTGTCAATTGCATGTTTTTATAATTCTCTTTAATTTTTGAAAATTCATCATATGTTCTTCATGATCTTCAAGTTGTTCTTGATGATCTCCTTTGTTTGATCTTTGCATTTTCTTGTTGTGCATCTTTTCTTGTTTCTCATATGCATTTTCAATTTGTAAGTGTCTCAACATTAAAAATTTCTAAGTTTGGTGTCTTGCATGTTTCCCTTTTCTTAAAAATTTTCAAAAATAAGTTATGGGTGTTCATCTTGACATTCAAAGTGTTCTTGGTGTTCATCTTGACATTTAAAGTGTTCTTGCATGCATCATGTGTTTTGATCTTAAATTCTCATGTTTTGAGTCTTTTCATTGTTTTTCTCTCTCTTCATAAAAACATTCAAAAATAAAAAAAAATATCTTTCCTTTTTTCTCTCATAAATTTTCGAAAATTTGGTTTGATTTAGTCAAAAAGTTTTTAAAATTTAATTGTTTCTTATGAGTCAAATCAAATTTTCATTTTAAAAATTCTATCTTTTTCAAATCTTTTTAAAAAAATCAAATCTTTTTCATTTTTCTATTATGATTTTCGAAAATTTCAAAATGATTTTCAAAAAATCTTTTTCTTATTTTTGTTTCATATTTTTGAATTCATTGCTAACAATTAATGTGATTGATTCAAAAATTTTAAAGTTTGTTACTTGCCTTTTAAGAAAGGTTCAATCTTTAAATTTTAAAATCATATCTTTTTGGTTTCTTGTTAGTCAAGTAATCAACTTTAATTTTCAAAATCAAATCTTTTTAAATTTCTTTTTCAAATATTTTTCAAAATAAATTTCAATCACATCTTTTTCAAAATCAATTTCAAAATCTTTTCTAACTTCTTATCTTTTCAAAATTGATTTTCAAATCTTTTTCAAGTAATCTTATCTTTTTGTATGATTCTTATCTTTTTCAAACTTACCTAATTAATTTTCTCTCTCTAATTTTCGAAAATCACTAACCTCTTTTTCAAAATTCTTTTTTAATTAACTAATTATTTTAATTTTTTTTATTTCATTTGTCTTTTTAATTTTCGAATTTTAACTTTAATTTTAAATTAAAAACAAAACTACTTTTATTTTATTTTGTTTAATTTTCGAATTCTTCCCCCTCTCATCTCCTTCTAATTATTTATTTATCTACTAACACTTCTCTTTCACTCAAAAATTCGAACCCACTCTTCTTCTCTGTGTTTGAATTCTTATCTTTTCCTTTTTCTATTATTCTCTTCTTCTACTCAGATAAGGAATCTCTATACTGTGACATAGAGGATTCCATATTTTCTTTTGTGTTCTCTTCTTTTTCATATGAGCAGGAACAAGGATAAAAACATTCTTGTTGAAGCTGATCCTGAACCGGAAAGGACTCTGAAGAGGAAGCTAAGGGAAGCTAAAGCACAACTCTCTGGAGAAAATCTGACAGAAATTTTCGAAAAAGAAGGAGACATGGCCGAACCCAACAACAATGCAAGAAAGATGCTTGGTGACTTTACTGCACCAAATTCTAACTTACATGGAAGAAGCATCTCAATCCCTGCCATTGGAGCAAGCAATTTTGAGCTAAAGGCTCAATTAGTTTCTCTGATGCAACAGAATTGCAAGTTTCATGGACTTCCATCAGAAGATCCTTTTTAGTTCTTAACTGAATTCTTGCAAATCTGTGATACTATTAAGACCAATGGGGTTGATCCCGAGGTCTACAAGCTTATGCTTTTCCCGTTTGCTGTAAGAGACAGAGCTAGAATATGGTTGGACTCTCAACCTAAAGATAGCCTGAACTCTTGGGATAAGTTGGTCACGGCTTTCTTAGCCAAGATCTTTCCTTCTCAAAAGCTTAGCAAACATAGAGTTGATGTTCAAACCTTCAAACAGAAAGAAGGTGAATCCCTCTATGAAGCTTGGGAGAGATATAAGCAACTGACCAAAAAGTGTCCTTCTGACATGCTATCAGAATGGACCATCCTGGATATATTCTATGATGGTCTGTCTGAATTATCAAAGATGTCATTGGACCATTCTGCAGGCGGATCCATTCACCTAAAGAAAATGCCTGCAGAAGCTCAAGAACTAATTGACATGGTTGCAAATAACCAGTTCATGTACACTTCTGAAAGGAATCCTGTGAGTAATGGGACACCTCAGAGGAAGGGAGTTCTTGAAATTGATACTCTGAATGCCATATTGACTCAGAATAAAATATTGACTCAGCAAGTCAATATGATTTCTCAGAGTCTGAATGGAATGCAAGCTGCATCCAACAGTACTAAAGAGGCATCTTCTGAAGAAGAAGCCTATGATCCTGAGAACCCTGCAATAGCAGAGGTGAATTACATGGGTGAACCCTATGGAAACACCTATAATCCCTCATGGAGAAATCATCCAAATTTCTAATGGAAGGATCAACAAAAGCCTCAACAAGGCTCTGATCTATCTAAGGCCACTTTAGCATAACCTTTTTCAATAATGGTGGAAGAAACAGGTTTAGCAATAGCAAACCTTTTTCATCATCCACTCAGCAACAGACAGAGAATTCTGAGCAGAGTCCATCTAGCTTAGCAAATATAGTCTCTGATCTATCTAAGGCCACTTTAAGTTTCATGAATGAAATAAGGTCCTCCATCAGAAATTTGGAGGCACAAGTGGGCCAGCTGAGTAAAAGAGTCACTGAAACTCCTCCTAGTACTCTCCCAAGCAATACAGAAGAGAATCCAAAAAGAGAGTGCAAGGCCATTACCTTCCTGGGTATGGCCGAACCCAAAGAGGAGGAGGAGGACGTGACTCCTAGTGAGGAAGACCTCCTGGGACGTTCAGTGACCAATAAGGAGTTTCCCTTTGAGGAAGCAAAGGAATCTGAGGCTCATCTAGAGACCATAGAGATTCCACTAAACCTCCTTTTACCATTCATGAGCTCTGATGACTATTCATCTTCTGAAGAAGATGAAGACATTGCTGAAGAGCAAGTTGCTCAATATTTAGGAGTAATCATGAAGCTGAATGCCAAATTATTTGGTAATGAGACTTGGGAGGATGAACCTCCATTGCTCATCAAGGAACTAAATGCTTTGGTTCAGCAAACTCTACTTCTAAAGAAACAGGATCCTGGTAAATTCTTAATACCCTGTAACATAGGCACAATGACCTTTGAGAAGGCTCTGTGTGACCTGGGGTCAGGCATAAACTTAATGCCACTCTCTGTAATGGAGAAACTAGGAATCTTTGAGGTACAAGCTGCCAAATTCTCATTAGAGATGGCAGACAAATCCATGAAACAGGCTTATGGACTAGTAGAGGACGTGTTAGTAAAGGTTGAAGGCCTTTACATCCCTGCTGATTTCATAATCCTAGACACTGGGAAGGATGAGGATGAATCCATCATCCTTGGAAGACCCTTCCTAGCCACAGCAAAAGCTGTGATTGATGTGGACAGAGAAGAGTTGGTCCTTCAACTGAATGAGGACAACCTTATGTTTAAAACTCAAGGATCTCCTTCTGTGACCATGGAGAGGAAGCATGAAAAGCTTCTCTCACTGCAGAGTCAACCAAAGTCCCCACAGTCAAACTCTAAGTTTGGTGTTGGGAGGTCCCAACAATGCTCTGAACATCTGTGAGGCTCTATGAGAGGTCACTGTCAAGCTATTGACATTAAAGAAGCGCTTGTTGGGAGGCAACCCAATGTTATTTAATTATATATCTATTTATTTTCCATTACTATTTTATGTTTTCTTTAGGTTGATGATCATGTGAAGTCACAAAAACTACTAAAGAATAAAAAACAGCATTAAAAATAGTACACCCTAGAGGAAGAGCATTCTGGTGTTTAAACGCCAGAAACAAGCATCTGTCTGGCATTTAACGCCAGAAACAAGCACCAAGCTGGCGTTTAACGCCAAAAACAAGCATCAACCTGGCATTAAACACCAGAAACAGGCTACATTTGGGCGTTTAATGCCAAAAATAGGCAGCAGTCTGGCGTTAAATGCCAGTATTGCATACAGAAGGTGTTTTGTACGCCTAAATGGTGCAGGGATGAGAAATCCTTGACACCTCAGGATCTGTGGACCCCAAAGGATCCCCACCTACCCCACCTCTTCTTCTCTCTTCTTCACACCTTTTCATAACTCTCTTCCCCAAATACCCTTCACCAATCACCTCCATACCTCTTCCCCAAATACCCTTAACCACTCACATCTATCCACTCTTCCCCATAAACCCCACCTACCTCCAAAATTCAAATTCTTTTCCCTCCCAAACCCAACCCTAATGGCCGAAAGCTAAACCCCCCCACTCCTATATAAACCTCTCATTCCTTCTTCATTTTCACACAACACACCCCTTTCTTCTTCCCTTGGCCGAATACACACCTCTCTCCCTTTCCTCCATTTTTCTTCTTCTTCTCCTTCTTTCTTTCTTCTTTTGCTCGAGGACGAGCAAACATTTTAAGTTTGGTGTGGTAAAAGTATTGCTTTTTGTTTTTTCATAACCATTAATGGCACCTAAGGCTAGAGAAACCTCAAGAAAGAGGAAAGGGAAGGCAATTGCTTCCACCTCTTAGTCATGGGAGATGGAGAGATTCATCTCAAAGGTCCATCAAGACCACTTTTATGAAGTTGTGGCCAAGAAGAAAGTGATCCTTGAGGTTCCCTTCAAGTTCAAAAAGAGCGAATATCCGGAGATCCGACAAGAGATTAGAAGAAGAGGATGGGAAGTTCTCTCTAATCCTATTCAACAAGTCGGGATCTTAATGGTTCAAGAGTTCTATGCAAACGCATGGATCACTAGGAACCATGATCAAAGTGTGAACCCGAATCCAAAGAATTGGCTTACAATGGTTTGGGGGAAATACTTAGATTTCAGTCCGGAAAATGTAAGGTTGGCATTCAACTTGCCAATGATGCAAGAAAATGCACGCCCTTACACTAGAAGGGTCAACTTTGATCAAAGGTTGGACCAAGTCCTCATGGACATATGTGTGGAAGGAGCTCAATGGAAAGTTGACCCAAGAGGCAAACCGGTTCAATTGAGAAGACCGGACCTTAAGCCTGTAGCTAGAAGATGGTTGGAGTTCATTCAACACTCAATTATTCCTACTAGCAACCGGTCTGAAGTTACTATAGACCGGGCCATCATGATCCATAGTATCATGATTGGGGAGGAAGTGGAAGTTCATGAGATTATACCTCAAGAACTCTACAAGGTGGCTGACAAGTCATCCACTTTGGCAAGATTAGCCTTTCCTCACCTCATTTGCCACCTTTGTAATTCGGCTGGAATTGACATAGAGGGAGACATCCTCATTGAAGAGGACAAGTCCATCACTAAGAAAAGGATGGAGCAAATAAGAGATCATGGACCTCAACAAGAGCATGAGGAAATTCCTCACCATGAAATCTCTGAGATGCCTCAAGGGATGCACTTCCCTCCACAGAACTATTGGGAGCAAATTAACACCTCCCTAGGATAATTAACTTCCAACATGGGACAACTAAGGATGGAATACCAAGAGCACTCCATCATTCTTCATGAGATTAGAGAAGATCAAAGAGCGATGAGGGAGGAGCAACAAAGGCAAGGAAGAGACATAGAAGAGATCAAGAGCACCATTGGTTCTTCAAGAAGAGGAAGACGCCACCCTCACTAAGGTGGACCCGTTCCTTAATCTCCTTGTTCTTATTTACCTATTTTTTGTTTACTATGCTTTATGTTTATGTTTGTGTCTTATTACATGATCATTAGTGTCTAGTGTCTATGTCTTAAAGCTATGAATGTCCTATGAATCCATCACCTTTCTTAAAATGAAAAATGCTTTAATTACAAAAGAACAAGAAGTACATGAATTTCGAATTCATCCTTGAAATTAGTTTAATTATTTTGATGTGGTGACAATACTTTTTGTTTTCTGAATGAATGCTTGAACACTGCATATGACTTTTGATATTGTTGTTTATGAATATTAAATATGTTGGCTCTTGAAAGAATGATGAAAAGGAGAAATGTTATTGATAATCTGAAGAATCATAAAGTTGATTCTTGAAGCAAGAAAAAGCAGTGAATACAAAAGCTTGCGAAAGAAAAAAAAAGAAAAGAAAAATGGCGAAAAAAAAAGAGAAAGAATAAGAAAAAGCAAGCAGAAAAAGCCAAAAGCTCTTTAAACCAAAAGGCAAGAGCAAAAAGCCAATAGCCCTTAAAACCAAAAGGCAAGGGTAACAAGGATCCAAGGCTTTGAGCATCAGTGGATAGGAGGACCTAAAGGAATAAAATCCTGGCCTAAGCAGCTAGACCAAGTTGTCCCTAATCATGTGCTTGTGGCGTGAAGGTGTCAAGTGAAAACTTGAGACTGAGCGGTTAAAGTCGAGGCCCAAAGCAAAAATAGAGTGTGCTTAAGAACCCTGGAAACCTCTAATTGGGGACTCTAGCAAAGCTGAGTCACAATCTGAAAAGGTTCACCCAATTATGTGTCTGTGGCATTTATGTATCCGGTGGTAATACTGGAAAATAAAGTGCTTAGGGCCACGGCCAAGACTCATAAAGTAGTTGTGTTCAAGAATCAACATACTGAACTAGGAGAATCAATAACACTATCTAAATTCTAAGTTCCTATAGATGCCAATCATTCTGAACTTCAATGGATAAAGTGAGATGCCAAAACTATTCAAGAGGCAAAAAGCTACTAGTCCCGCTCATCTGATTGGAGCTAAGTTTCATTGATATTTTGGAATTTATAGTATATTCTCTTCTTTTTATCCTATTTGATTTTTAGTTGCTTGGGGACAAGCAACAATTTAAGTTTGGTGTTGTGATGAGTGGATAATTTATACGCTTTTTGGCATTGTTTTTACATAGTTTTTAGTATGATTTAGTTAGTTTTTAGTATATTTTTATTAATTTTTAAATAAAAGTCACATTTCTGGAATTTACTATGAGTTTGTGTGTTTTTCTGTGATTTCAGGTAATTTCTGGCTGAAATTGAGGGACTTGAGCAAAAATCAGATTCAGAGGCTAAAGAAGGACTGCAGATGCTGTTGGATTCTGATCTCTCTGCACTCAAAGTGGATTTTCTGGAGCTACAAGAGTCCAAATGGCGCGCTCTCAATTGCGTTCGAAAGTAGACATCCAGGGCTTTCCAGAAATATATAATAGTCCATGCTTTGCCTAAGTTTAGATGATGCAAACTGGGGTTCAACGCCAGATTTCTGCCCTATTCTGGCGTTAAACGCCAGAAACAAGTTGCAAAGTAGAGTTAAACGCCAGAAACAAGTTACAAACTGGCGTTCAACTCCAAGGAATACCTCTACATGTGAAAGCTTCAATGCTCAGCCCAAGCACACACCAAGTGGGTCCGGAAGTAGATTTCTGCATCATTTACTTATCTCTATAAACCTTAGTAACTAGTTTAGTATAAATAGGACTTTTTACTATTGTATTTACATCTTTTGATCATCTTTGGATCATCTCTAGACGTTTAGTTCTTAGATCTTGGAGGCTGGCCATTCAGCCATGCCTGGACCTTCATCACTTATGTACTTTCAACGGTAGAGTTTCTACACACCATAGATTAATGTGTGGAGCTCTGCTGTTCCTCATGAATTAATGCAAAGTACTATTATTTTTCTATTCAACTCAAACCTATTTCTTCTCTAAGATATTCCTTCGCACACAAGAACATGATGAATGTGATGATTATGTGACGCTCATCACCATTCTCACCTATGAACGCGTGCCTGACAAGCACTTCCGTTCTACATGAAAGCAAGCTTGAATGCATATCTCTTATCCTCCTGATCTACGATCAGAGTCTTCGTGGTATAGGCTAGAATTATTGGCGGCCATTCTTGAGATCCGAAAAGTCTAAACCTTGTCTGTGGTATTCCAAGTAGGATCTAGGAAGGGATGGCTGTGGCAAGCTTCAAACTCGTGAGTGCTAGGCGTAGTGACAGACGCAAAAGGATTAATGAATCCTATTCCAGCAGGATCGAGAACCGACAGATGATTAGCTGTGCAGTGACAGCGTATTTGGACCATTTTCACTGAGGGGATGGGATGTAGCCATTGACAATGGTGATGCCCAACATAAAGCTTGCCATGGAAAGGAGTATAAAGGATTGGATAAAAGCAGTAGGAAAGCAGAGGTTCAGAAGGAATAAAAGTATCTCGATACGCTTATCTGAAATTCTCACCAATGAATTACATAAGTATCTCTATCTTTATTTTACGTTTTATTTATCTTTTAATTATTAAAACTCTATAACCATTTGACTCCGCCTGACTGAGATTTACAAGGTGACCATAGCTTGCTTCAAGCCGACAATCTCTGTGGGATCAACCCTTACTCATGTAAGGTTTATTACTTGGATGACCCAGTGCACTTGCTGGTTAGTTGTGCGAAATTGTGACAAAGAATTAAGATTATGAACGTGCGTATTAAGTTTTTAGCACCGTTACCAAGGAATGAACGATCACAATTTTGTGCACCAGATTGCATCCATCTTCTTTTCAGCTTGCACTTGTCTCTCTGCAACAGTGGCAATGGTCCCTGTCAATTGTGCCATAGCAGCCTCCAATCTTGCAAAATTATTACTGATATCACATGGTTTTAGGTTTAAGGATGATGTATCTTGAGGGTGGTTGTTGTATGGTTGTTGGTTGGAGTGGTAGGGTTCATTTTGTATGTTGTGGTATGGTCTATTGTTGCTTTATTGATGGTTAGGATTGTGGTTATTGTATTGGTTAGAGTGGTATGGTTTGTGATCTTGGTTGTGGTTCTGTTGGTTTCTCCACCCAAATTTTAGGTGGTTCTTCCAACCTGGGTTGTATGATTTGGCATTGGGATCATATGGTGGTCTGGAAGAATTATTCACATAGTTGGCTTGCTTCCATTCACATTTAACTTCTGGAGTATCCTCTTCTTGTGGAGGTGCTTGAGCTTGAACAGCTGATACTTGGTTCTTCTCCATCTGCTTGGTTAAGGCCGCTAATTGAGCTGTGATCACCTTGTTTTGAGCCAGCAGAGCATCCATGGAATTGAGCTCTATCACTCCTCTTCTTTGAGTTCTATCAGGGGCATAGAAACACTCATTGTTGGCAACAATTTTTATGACGTCTATGGCCTCTTCAATTGTCTTTTTCTTGTTGAGAGAGCCTCCAGAAGAGTGATCTAGGGCCTTCGTTGACTCATATGATAGCCCCTCATAGAAGATGTGCAGTTGCACCCATTCATTGAACATGTCTGGAGGGCATTTTCTTGTCAACTCCTTGAATCTCTCCCATGCCTCATAAAGAGTTTCACCATCTTGTTGTCTAAAGGTTTGCACCTCAGTTTTCAATCTATGGACTCTTTGTGGAGGGTAGAATCTTGCTAAGAATTTGTTCATAACATCCTCCCAAGTTGTCAAGCTCTCCTTAGGAAATGATTCCAACCACTTTGATGCCTTATCTCTAAGAGAAAAAGGGAACAAAAGCAGTTTATAGACATCAAGATAGACACCATTGCACTTCACTGTGTCACATATTCTCACAAATGTGGTTAGATGTTGGTTGGGGTCTTCTTGGGCACTACCTCCGAATGAACAATTGTTTTGAACAAGTGTGATGAGTTGAGGCTTTAACTCAAAGTTGTTAGCATGAATTGTTGGTTTTAGGATGCTACTTCCATAGTTTCTTGGGTTTGGGTTGATGTAAGAGCCTAGAACTCTCCTCTCTTGCCCAACATGATTGCCAGCATCTTCCCCAACATGGTTATGCACTTCTTCCTCCATAGCAACATCTAGATCTTCCTCCACTACTTCCTCTCCAACTATTCCTTTGCCTCTTACTTCCCTCCTTAGTCTAAGGAAGGTCCTCTTAGGTTCACTATCAAAAGAGGATAAAGTTTCTCCTCTTCTACCTGTCATACATTCAACAAACAGCAAGCAGAAGACAAGTGAAGAAATCACTCTTGTTAAGAATTATCGTTAGTTTGATTGGTGCAATTAATCAAACAGTTAGTGGATTAGTATGTAAAATGGAAATATACACAATGAACAACTAGAAAATCAAATGGAAAAGAAGAAAATAAGAAACTGAAATTAAAGGAATTAGCAAAGTAAATAAAATTGCTTAATCTAGCTACCCATCAATTCAGTCATTGTCAAATTCAAACCAATCCCGGCAATGGCGCCATAAACCTTGATAACTGGAATTCACTCCCAATATAAAATTAATCCATTCTTTGGCAAGCGCACCAAAATATCTTCAAGTAATAACCCACTAGGAGTGGGGTTGAATCATAGAGATTGGTAGATTTGAGCAATTTTAATCAATGGGTGAATTAGTCAAGCTGAGCAATATAGATTGTAATTGCAGAATTCTAAATGAATAGAAATGTAAATGACTTAAAAGTAAAGAAAAGCAGTAGAGTGCAGAAAAGTAAATGGCAAGACTGTAAAGTGCTAGAACAAAAAATGACTGAATTGTAAATGGGAATGGGGAATAACAGGATTTTAAAGAAACCTATAAAGAATAGGGAAGATAAGAATAGGGGAATTCATTGGGATTAAGAGATATTGTTCTCTTTGGATTAAATCTAGATCATCTTATCTTCAATCATGAAACTCATTGACCTTTTGGCAATCATGATTGATTGAACCCCAATCTCTTGGTGATTCAATCTTTCAAATCTTGATAATCAGCCAATTTCTTGGTCTAATTGCTCATGAAGAGAGATATGCTTGGTCCCTAATTATACCACACATCCTCATAGATCCAAATAATAGGTGGATTATATTTCACCATATCCAATCCCAAAACCCAGATCTACTCAATTGTGAGAAGGGATTTCAACATGGTTTCATGTTTCCTTTTTCAAGGTTCCCATGAAACCCATTTTGCATTCAACCTCTTTCCCAAGATGATTGAACACTAGCATGAAGAATGAAATTCCTTCTATCAAATCAAAAACAATATGAAGAGAAAAAGAAATTCACTATCATTAATCCATCAAGTACAACAGAGATCCCTCTCCTAATGAGAGAGAATTTAGATACTCATAGCTTAGAGAAAAGTACAAGAGATAGAGAAGATGAAGTGAAGTGTAAAGTAAAGTTAAAACTACTTGCCAATACAACCCCTTTTTCAGTACTTCTAGGGGTTATTGATACTACTCCTATCACTAGAATTAAGAAAATACAAAAGAGAAAAGAAAATTACAATAAAAAGGAGAAGGAAAAATGCATAAAATGAAGCATGTACCTGGCGTGTGGCTGGCGTTTGAGTGGCGTGCCACGCCTAGTTTCTCAGCTTGGCTTGGCGCGCCACGCCTAGCTCCCCAAGTGGCATGCCCTCTTTATCAAGCAACCTGGCGTGTCATGCCTTCGAGCCCAAGTGGCACGCCCAGGGTCTTCTCCTTTGCCTAGTTAGCCTGGCGTGCCACGCCTTCGAGCTCAAGTGGCACACCCAGGCTCTTTCCTTGCTCTTCTTCTTCTGGAATGTTGAACTAGCGTGGCACGCCCAATAGGTGGCGTGCCACGCCCTTGATAAGTCTTCATCTTCTCTCTATGGAAAACAACACTGGCATGCCATGCCCAGAAGGTGGTGTGCCACGCCCTTGATAATGCTTCAATCTTCCTTTCTTGAAAACAACATTGGCGTGCCACGCCCAGAAGGTGGCGTGCCACGCCCTTTGATAGTGCATGAATGAGAGGTGATAGGTGTGCCATGCCCAGCTATCAAGTGGCATACCCATAGTTATCTTGCCCTGGCGTGCCACGCTTTAAGTCTCAAGTGGCACGCCTAGTCTTCTAATCTTTTAGTTGCTAGAGCTGGCGTGCCACACCTTCGACATCAAGTGGCACGCCCAGTAGTTGCTTAAGCTTCTTCAAGCATTGGCGTGCCACGCCTAGAACCCAAGTGGCACGTCCAAGTCATGAGTAGTATTGGCGTGCCATGCCTTCGACATCAAGTGGCACACCCAGTGTTGAGCCTTCAAGTCCCCTTTCTGGACCAAAGAACTGGCTTGCCACGCCTTCAAACTCAAGTGGCACGCCCAGTATTTATGAGGGGATTGGCGTGCCATGCCTAGCTTGGCGTGCCACGCCCCTTTTGTTGTCTTAAAATATGCCCCCTGGAAAATATACTTGGCATGCCACGCCCTAGTGCTGGTGTGCCATTCCCATAATAAATCCCCAAGAATCCTCTTCTGGAATTGTAAACTGGTGTGCCATGCCCCTTGGTCGGCGTGCCATGCCCATAGTGTTTGGTGGCGTTTGAACCAAGTGGCATTCCCAGCTTCACACGCCCAGCTTCTTTTTCTTGATTTCTCCTTCTTTTGCTGCTCTTTTCACCTGAAATTCAAAAAAACTCATTTCAAAGCAATGTACCATAATATCCACAATTTACTTCATGAAATTGCATTGATTGAATGAGATTATGATCTTTTTATGGTCCTTTTAAATAAGAGAAAGAGATAAATGATGCAAGTCATCACTCTAGTATCACTGTCTTATTTGCTTGTGAATGATCTCTTCTATGGTAGGCTGTATGTGATCAAAGCCATTGCCTGTGGTCATTGATCTCCTCTGCTCCAGATCAAATGCCATTGCCCGTGGTCATCCAATCTAACGGAGGGTGAAGCTCTAGCAGTTCATTTTCTTGGCGATCCTACTCAAAACGCCACAGACAAGGTCGAATCTTCCAGATCAGAGAATTCTGCTTCTTTGGATTCTAGCCTATACCACGGAGACCCTAATCTCCCCAAAAATTGGTTGAATTGATGTCTCGAGAAGTTCCCAATGAAGTCGTGAATTATCCGTCTGAGAGATGTATAAACATAGCTGTTGGTTTGTGCTTTTCAGCCACGTATTCACACGAACCCAAGTAGACGCAGGTGTTTATCAGGCACGTTTGTCTTAGTATGATAAACAGAGCTGATTGTCACTGATCACCCTCTTCACCATGTTTCAGTGCGAATATACATCTTAGAATTAATCAAACACGGATCGAAGAAGAAACAGTAATACTTTTATTAATTCATAGGACTCAGTAGGGCTCCTCCCCTCAACCTAGGAGTTTTAGAAACTCATACTGATGTAAAATACAAAGTGGGAATCGAAAACAATGGCTGTCCTCCCTATGGAGAATGTAAAATACACTTTAAATACTAAATAGATAACTAGTAAGGGTAAACCAGTATTTTTAGTGCTAAAATCTACTTCTGGGGCCCACTTGGTGAGTGTTTAGTCTAAGCTTTGATGAGATCCACATTCTATGAGGTTCCTAGGGCGTTGAACACTGGCTAGGGGGTCCTCTCTGGGCGTTTGGACGCTGGACTCTGCTCTGTAGGCGCTGGACGCCTGGAAGGGGGCAGGTAGCTGGCGTTGGACGCCAGTTTTGGGCCTTCTAATCCGAAGAAAAGTATAAACTATTATATATTGCTGGAAAGCTCTGGTAGTCAGCTTTCTGTAGCCATTGAGAGCGCTCCATTTGGACTTCTGTAGCTCCAAGAAAGTTCTTCTGAATGCAAGGAGGTCAGATCCGGATAGCATCTACAGTGCTTTTTCTATCTCTAAATTAGACTTTTGCTCCAACTCCTCAATTTCAGTCAAAAAATACCTGAAATTATACAAAAACACAAAATTATAGTAGAATCCAAAAATGTGAATTTAACACTAAAACCTATAAAAAGTTAGTAAAAACTAAATAAAACATACTAAAAACTATATGAAAATGATGCCAAAAAGCGTATAAAATATCCGCTCATCATGGATCTTGTGAACATGAGAGCACCATAGTGAAACCCGAGCAAACTAAATTTTGACAGATTTTCATCGATTATTGTCGGTTTTCATTGGTTCACGTTGAGTTTGACTGGTCACTAGTTTTCAACCTTAAATGGTCCTGGAGCTGAACTAGACTGGTTTAGGATCCAGTTTGATAATTTTTCGGTTGAACACTCTGTAATATGGAGATCTTGAGTTCGAACCATGATTTCTAAAATTTTGAAATTTTCTTTGTTGATTATGGTGGACTTGCAGTGCGTTGGTTTATGGTGGACATGCAGACATGTAGACGTTGGATGCGCGCTGGAGTGTATGATGGGACCATGCAAACATGGGAAAACCATAGTGAAACCCAAGTGAATTAAATTTTGATTAGTTCTCACCATTTTTTATCGGTTCATGCTGATTTTTATCGATTCACACCTAGTTTGACCAGTTCACACCAATTTTTAACCTTAAAGAGTTCTGGAGATGAACTGGATTGGTTTGAGATCTGGTTCGCCAGTTTTCTAGTCAAACCGGCCAGTCTAGATTCGGTTTTTACAATTATGGATACATATGCTAGTTAGTTATTAAGTTTTTGTTTTAGGCTTGTTAAGTTGGATATAAATAGAATTTTAAGTAATATAATTCATTCATATTTTTATTCAATGAATTTTAAGTTCACACAATATCATCTTTGATCATCTTCTTCAAACCTTCAATATCTTCTCTCATTAAAGAATCTACAGTGCATAACTAACTTGAAAATGGTGTGAGTGAGTGTAGGTGTGCTGCAGATCAACGAAGCACACAATGAATTAAGTTCTTAGATATCCTTTTTGCTTCCTCCCAAAATTAGAATTTCTCAGCCTCTGATATGCAAACCTTGGCAAGAATGATGAATAAACTTGCAACGCTTCAATCTCAAGTTGGAAGAATAACAATCAATCCAATTGAAGACCCATCGATTCCATATTTCTTGCATACAAACAAAAGTCCAGGTTTAACGCTAACTTAAACTCCATTAACAACTCGAAATTACCATTATTGTACAAGATTTGTCTGGCTATTAATTAAATCAAAGAATAAATTAGGATTCATTGATGGATTCCTTCCTAAGACGGAGAAAACAAATTCAAACTTTGAACATTGGGATAGATGTAACACCTTTGTGTTATCATGGTTGTATTCTTCCCTAAGTGTGGAAATAATGCAAAGTGTTCTTGAAAGGAATATAGTCTCAAAACTTTGGAGTGACCTCAAGCACCACTTCTTTGAAGGGGATTTGTTTCACATATCAGAACTATAAGAGGAAATGTTCATAATGAGGCAGGGAGAGTTTTCCATCACTGTCTATTTTATAAACTCAAACGGATTTGGGAAGAACTTGATGAATTCAGGCCAATTTGAGTTGTAATTTTGGATTGCAGTTTTCATGTGTGGCTTAGTTAGAAACTATCGTGAACAAGAACATGTTCTATGCTTTCTGAGGGATTTTAATGACAATATACAATAGTCAAATCTCATATGGTGCCTGATAAACCCATATTTTATGATACATCTTGTGCTTAATCTGAGTGATTTATTCAATCCTTCATCCACTTATTCATATTAATTGCATGATTTTACTTTCCCTTCCTTATTATGCGATGTATGTGAAAAACATGTTTCCTATGCTTAAAAATAATTATTTTGATTACCCTTTATTTCCATTCGATGCCGTGATTCGTGTGTTGAGTAGTTTCAGATCTTCTAAGGCAGGAATGACTTAAAGGATGGAAAGGAAACATACAAAAATAGAAGGAAAGCACAAAACGGAATTTTTGAAGAAACTGGCATCCACGCGATCGCATGGGCGACGCAATCCGCATGCCAGCGCGAATCAACAGCGACGCAACCGCATGACTGACGTGATCGCGCGCCACAAGCAGAACACATATGACGTGGCCGCATGACTGAAGCGACCGCGTGACAAGGAAAACTCCGAATGACGCGACCGTGTGACCCACGCGGACGCGTGACAGAGGCCACGCACCAGAAATTGCAGAAAACGCTTCCAGTGATTTATGAAGCCCTTTTTGGCCCAAATCCAAGTCCAGAAGGCATAGACCAGAGGTTATGAAGTGGGGGAACGCATCCATTAAGAGGAGAGTCTCCAATTAGTTAGTTTTCCATGATTTAGATTTAGTTTTGAGAGGGAGATTCTCTCCTCTCTCTTTAGGATTAGGATTTAGATTTAGAATTTTATTCGCTTTCCGGATTATCTCTTTACCAGGTTCAATATTCCTTTTTATTTTGTTCTCAATTTAATTATGAATTCTTCTATGTTACATATTACTCTTTGAATTAATGTTATTTGAGATATTTCAGTTTAATATTGCTTTCCTTTATTTATGTTACTTTTATCCCCAATCTGAAGACATTTTTATTCCAGTAGATTTACTTTTCCCCCTTTTGGTCTTGTTTAAGAAATCAGTAACTCAGGAGTTATCAAACTCAAACATGATTGATAATCGTTATTTTTGCTAATTGAATTGAACTTCAATAATCCCAATCTTTCCTTAGGGATTAACTAGGATTTGAGGATCTAACTAATTAGTCACTTGACTTTCCTTTGCTCTAACAAAGGTTAACTAAGTGGAATTAAGATTCAATTTTCATCATCATTGATAAGGATAACTAGGATAGGACTTCTAATTTCTCATACCTTGCCAAAAGTGTGTTTTACAGTTATTTATTTAATTTACAGTCTTTTACTTACTTTAATTGCAATTTAAATCACTTGTTCCTCATCTTCAAAACCCCAATTTACAATCTTCATAACCAATAATAAGAACATACTTCCCTGCAGTTACTTGAGAAGACGACCCGAGGTTTAAATACTCGGTTATCAATTTTAAAGGGGTTTGTTACTTGTGACAACCAAAATGTTTGTATGAAAGGACTTTTGTTGGTTTAGAAACTATACTTGCAACGAGGATTTATTTGCGAATTTCTAGACCACGCAAAAGTTCTCTCATCAGTGCCACTCCCTTCTATAAATTCTATTTACTCCTTACTTTTACAACAAAAAATAACAACTCATTGGGTTAGAATGACATGAGGAGAAAATTTTGGTCAATGCTATGAATTGCAGTACTACAACAGCACCAAATAGAGACTACAAATCAACTTTTAACTCATTAAACAATAGAGGAAGAGGCACTACCAATTGAGCAAATCGAGAACGAATTAGAGCAGGAAGAGGATAAAATTAGAGTAGGAAGAAGTTGTTCTCATTCTGGAAAATTAGGTAACACTATTGACACATGTTACCATAAACATGGTTTTCTCCTCGTCTACAAAAAAGAATAGGCAGAGAAAGTGTGAACAACTTGATTATAACTAACAACACTTATGACATAAAAAACTCATAAGATCTCAATACAATCAGAAATGAAGATACCAAGAACCTTGATGATCTATTTTTTAAGATGAAAAGAAAGCCTTGCTTGCCCTCTTTAAATAATCTGCCAACGATCATATCAATTCCTCCAATCCAAAGCCATCAATACAACAACAACCCCATCAACAAGTATATATCATATTCTTTTAGTTTCTCATATACAATTATATTCAACTAATTAGGTAATGGACCTACAACACTTGTACTTTTTCTTCAAAGGTTTTTAAATCACATCAAATAATTGAGCTTATTCTTAGTAAGTATGGTAATAGAACTGAAACTATTACCAACATTAGTGGAACTATGATTTTGTCACAAGATTTTTGACTAACTTATGTTCTTTATGTGCCATTCTTTAAGTTCAATCTCATCTCTGTCTCTAAGGCTACTAACCTATTGTCTTATGAATTTTTGTTCAAAAATACACACTATGAGGTCCAGTATAGCCATTCCTTGATGATTGGGGATAAAAGCACAACATACAGTGGTTCCATCATCATCAGAGTTAGAATATAGAGCAATGATACTTGCAACATGTGAAGGAATCTGGCTCACTTACATTTTACACGACTTTGGAATCAAGCTACGAAAGAATATGACTTTGTTTTTTGATAGTCAGTTGGCAAGACATATAACCACTAATCTTATGTTTCTTGATAGAACAAAACACAAAGAAATAAACTGTCATAAAATAAGGGAAAAAGGCATATGATGGATTATTGAAACTCATGTCTATACCTTTAAGGGAACAAATTACTTATATGATGACAAAAGCACTTTGACCAGGGTCGTTTGAAGATTTATGTAAAAAGCTAGGAATGTACAACATATACACTCCTAGATTAATGAGGTTGTTGGTGTATAAAGTAATTTATTTATTGATTTATTAGCTTTAGCTTATGATTAGATATTAGTTATTAGTATTTACAACTATCAAGATCCTACTAGTTAGTTTAGATTTTGTTAGTGTTATTAGTTGTTAAGTTTTTCTTAGGCTTGTTAAGTTGTATATAAATAGAAAGTTAGATAATGTAATTCACTCAGATTTTCATTCAATGAATATTTAGTTCACACAACACCCTCTTTGATCATCTCTTTATATCCCCACTATCTTCTCTGATAAAAGAATTTGTAGTGTAAAACCTATTTGATATATGGTGCTGATGAGCGGATATTTTATACGCTTTTTGCATTGTTTTCATATAGTTTTTAGTATGTTTTGTTTAAGTTTTATTAAGTTTTCATAGGTTTTAGTGAAAAATTCACATTTTTTTATTCTACTTTGAGTTTGTGTGTTTTCATGCAATTTTAGATATTTTCTGGCATTGAGGAGCTTGAGCAGAAGTCTGATTCAAAAGCAGAGAAAGGACTACATATGGTGTCAGGATCTGACCTCTGTGCACTCAAAGGAGCTTTTCTAGAGCTATAGAGGTCCAAATGGCGTGCTCTCAATGGCTATGGAAATCTAACATCCAGGGCTTTTCAGAAATATATAATAGTCCATACTTTGTTTCGGAAATGAAGGCCCAAAACTAGCATTCAACGCCAGCCACCAGCCCCATTCTTGGCGTCCAGCGCAAACAAGGGAGCAACTGGAGTTCAACGCCCAAAAGAGGGTCCCTAGCCAGCGTTCAATGCCCCTAAGGGACACTAGCACATGGGAGACACTTAAGCTTAGCCCAAACACTCACCAAGTGGGCCCTAAAAGTGGATTTTCGCACTGTTAGACTAGTTTATCATATTTCTATAATCCTTAGTTACTAGACTAGTATATATAGGAGAAGATTAACCATGTTTAGGATCTCTCTCTAGCATATCATATTTTTGAACACTATTATGTACAGTTTGAGACACTAAACCTCCTAGGTTATGGTTAGGAACTCTGCTGATTTTCATGGATTAATAAAAGTACTACTGTTCTATTCAATTCATGTGTGACTCTATTCTAAGATGTATCTTCGTTCCTCAACCTTATGAATGGAATGATTCACGACAATCATCTTCATTCTACATGGGTTCAGTGTGAGTCCTAACCAGAGATCATTGAACCACCAGCTTGATTATAAATCTCTTAGACGGCTAATCTACGACATCGTTGGGGACTTCTCGAGACACCAGTTCAACCGAGGTATGGGGAGATTAGGGTCTTCGTAGTAGAGGGTAGAATCAAAGTCACAGCATTTTCTGATCCGAAAGATTCGACCTTGTCTGTGACATTTTGAGTAGGATCATCAAGGGGGATGAACTGCAGGAGCTTCACCCTCCTTCAGATTTGGTGCACACTAAACCTGGCGTTTGGTCTAAAGGAGGAAGATTCAGCGGCCACGACCGTTCAGCGTTGATCACTTACAGCCTGCCATGGAAGGAATCACTCACAGTTGAAGAAAGACAGTTGGAAAGGTTGATCCAGAAGAATGAAGCATCTCCAAAGCCTCAACCGTTCTCTTATCACTGGTTTCACTCAAATTAAGTAATTTCATTCCTATTTACATTTTATGCTTTTATCTCAACAAACTATCTTTTCTAATCGCCTGAATAAGATCTACAAGGTGTCCATAGATTGCTTCAAAACAACAATCCTCGTAGGATCGACCCTGACTCACCTCAGGTATTACCTGGATGACCCAGTGCACTTGCTGGTTCATTTGTGTGGAGTTAATTTTCGTGTACCAAGTTTTTGGTGCCGTTGCTGGGGATTATTAGGATTTGAGAACTAACGGATTATCTTGTTGCTTAGATTAGGTATTGTTTTTAATTTTGTTTGAGTCATTTATTTTCTTTTTTAAAAAAAAATAAAAAATCTTTTAAAAAATCTTTGCTTTTCTTTTTTATCTTTATCTTTTTGTTTGAGTCTTTGTTCTTGTTCTTGTTAAAGTTTCGAATTTTTTGTTTGCTTTTTTCAAAAATTTTCAAAAATAGTGTCTTTTGTTTGAGTCTAGTGTCAATTCTTAAGTTTGGTGTCCTTTATGTGTTCTTTGTTTCTTTAAATTTTCGAAAATCATCTTTGTGTTCTTTCTTGGTATTCAAGTTGTTCTTGTGTTTTTTCTTGTTTTGATCTTAAAAGTTTTAAGTTTGGTGTCTTTTGGTGTTTTTCTTTTTAAAATTTCGAAAATTTAGTGTTTTTGATCTAAAAATTTTAATTTTGGTGCTTTTGGTTGTTTTTCTCTTTCTTCATTAATTCAAAAAATTAAAAAAATATCTTTTCTATCTTTTTACCTTAATTTTCAAAAATTCCAAAAATATTTTCAAATTTTAATTTCAAAATCATTATCTTATCTTATCTTAATTTCAAAAATCAAATTTCAAATCTTATCTTTTTAAATCTTTTCAAATCTTTTCCTTTAAATTGTGATTCTATCTTATCTTATCTTTCTTTTAAAATTTTAAAATTCAAAACTTTTTCAAATCTTTATCTTTTCTTATCTTATCTTTTTATTAAATTTCAAATCATTATCTTATCTTATCTTAGTTTTAAATTTCAAAATCAAATCTTTTAAAAAAATCAAATCTTTTTCAAATCTTTATCTTATCTTGTTTCAAATTCAAAATTCAAAATTCAAAATTCAAAATTCAAAATTCAAAATTCAAAATTCAATTTTCGAAATCTTATGTTATCATAATTCAAATTTTAAAATTCTAAATTCAAAATTCAATTTTCAAATTTCAAAATTAAATCTTTTTCAAATCTTCTTTCTTATCTTAATTTCAAATCTTGCTTAATTAGTTACTTGTTTTTTCTTTCTTCTTTTTTAAAACTTCCTAACTAATTCTTCTTTCTCTCCTATTTTCAAAAATTCTCTTCTATTTCTCTCTCTCCTTTTTCGAAAATTACACCTTAATTTTCAAGTCTTTTTAATTAATTAGTTACCTTAACTCATAATTTTTTTCTTGTTTTCAAGTTTTAAGTAATAAACAAAAAGAGAAACTAGGGAGTCCTCTGTTCTTGAACATATAGCTCTCACTCTTCTTCTTTCTTGTTTTTCTTTTCTTATTTTTGAGCAGTAACAGGGACAAAGAACCTCTCTTAGATCTTGATCCTGAACCTGAGAGGACTCTAAGGAAGCGTTTGCAACAAGTTAAAGCACAACACTCCGGAAGAGATCATACAGAACTTTTCAAACAAGAAATTGAAAGTACAGACATGGCAGCT
Source organism: Arachis hypogaea (assembly GCF_003086295.3). Taxonomy (NCBI): domain Eukaryota; kingdom Viridiplantae; phylum Streptophyta; class Magnoliopsida; order Fabales; family Fabaceae; genus Arachis; species Arachis hypogaea. Next base: position 83,391,996 of record NC_092049.1, on the reverse strand, counting down.
GAACCGAATAATGAAGGAGATACAAGGAAGGTTCTGGGTGATTTCACTACACCCACTACTGACTTATATGACAGAAGTATCTCTATACCTGCCATTAGAGATAATAACTTTGAGCTAAAGCCTCAATTAGTTTTTCTCTTGCAACAGAATTGAAAATTTCATGGACTTCCACTGGAAGATCCACATCAGTTCCTATCTGAATTTTTGCAGATCTATGATACTGTTAAAACCAATGGAGTGGATCCTAAGGTCTACAGACTTATGCTTTTCCCTTTTGCTATTAGAGACAGAGCTAAGATGTGGTTAGATTCTCAACCTAAGGAAAGCTTGGACTCTTGGAAAAAGTTGGTCAATGCTTTCTTGGCCAAGTTCTTTCCACCCCAAAAGATGAGCAAGCTCAGGGTGGAAGTTTAAACCTTCAGACAAAAAGAGGGTGAATCCCTAAATGAGTATTATCATCGGTTAGGAATTTCACACAAAATAATTCCATTAATAGTATAGTTCCTAACCAACAAATAATACTCAATCAAAGTTTTAATTTTGGTTGCCACAAGTAAAACCCCAATAAAATAACCGAGAGTATTTAAACCTCGGGTCATCTCACAAGAAATTACAATGAAGTGCTCAATTATTGGCTATGAAGAAACAAGAGGGGTTTGATTTAGTAATTGGAAAGAAAAGTAAATAACAAGAAAATAAATAACAATAAACTAATAAAGGAAAGAAAATGAACTCTTGGCTGAGGCATGGGAATTGAGATCACCATCTTTGTCTACAAACGATGTATTGACAATTATGAGGGACCAACCCATCAAGTCTACTTCTATGCTTGAAGTACGTCAAAAGTCTACGTCAATACTTGAAGTACGTCAAATAGGCTTGATCAACATTAACCCATAAGTCCCAACCTAGCTACTAATTGACTTAGTAGGAGGTTAGCGTTAATGGGTATCAAATTGACCACTAAGGGTTCTCAAATCACCAATTCAATGAGACCCAATGACTTAAGGTCACTCAATTCCCTTAGCCTAGGCCAAGAGTAAAGAAAACTACTCAATAACTAAAGAAAACATTCTAACAAACACCTAGAATACAATAAAAGTAGACATCACAAAATGTAAGAGTTAATAAAAGCTACAACTAACAAAAGCAAGAAATCAATAATAGCAATTAAGATAAACATAAAAAGATATGAAAACACGAAATTGCATTAAAAGGGAAGTGAAATCTAACAAGGGTTCATCAACATAAAAGAGAGAAATATAAGAAATTAACAAGAGAAGTAGATAAACTAAAGTGCTAAAACAAATGAAAGTAAAGAAAAACTAAAATAAAACAAGATTAAAATATAGATCTAAAAGGAATTGAAATAAGAACCCTAAAATCTAGAGAGAGGAGAGAGCCTCTCTCCCAAGAATTCTATCCTAAAACATGATGAAAAACTATACTATGACTACTTCCCCCGTTTCCCTTGCAATCCTTGGGTTCAAAAGCATAAAAAATGAGTTGGATTTGGGCTTCCTTGAGATCAGAAATCGCCCCAACGTATTGCCTTTAGGGAAGTGACGTGCCGCTTGTCACGCATACGCATGTGTCACGCGTACGCGTCATTGGCAAAATTCCTCTTCACGCGTGCACGTGGGAAATGCATGCGCGTCACTGGTAGATCCCCTTCCCACGTGTACGCGTGGGTGGTACGTGTGCGTGGCCTTGAGTTCAGCAAATCCTCATTTCTTCATGAATTCTCCATTTTTGCATGCTTTTTCTTCATTCCTTCAACCTAATATTTGCCTTCTAATCCTTAAATCACTTAACAAACATATCAAGGCATCGAATGGAATTAAAGTGAATTAAAATTAGCAATTTAAAGGACTAAAAAGCTTGTTTTTACTCTTAAGCAAAAATTAGGAGAAATTCACAAAACCATGCTATTTCATTGAATAAAAGTGAGAAAAGTTGATAAAATCCCCTAAATTCAACACAAGATAAATCATAAAATTGGGGTTTATCAAACCTCCCCACACTTAAACTAAGCATGTCCTCATGCTAAACCAAGAAAGACTAGAAATGGGGTACGAACATTTATTCAATGCAAATAAACTATATGCACCTATCTACATGTATGCAACTAAATGCAAAATGATTCTACCTACTTGGTCAAAAGTAAATCAATCTCTAAGAGCATATATGAACATGTAGGGCTAACGTGGTATGATGATTCATGAATCCCACCACTTCAAATATCAAAATGAAGTTCAAGTAGACTTGCAAGAGGAAAGCTCGTGAAAGCAGGGAACAAGGAATTGAGCATCGAACCCTCACTGGAAGTGTATCCGCTCTAGTCGCTCAAGTGTATAGGATTGATTCACTCAATTCTTTTCTAATCATGCTTTAGATTTGTTTTTCATCTAACAATCAACAATTATTTAATGCATGCATACATTTATCATGAGGACTTATTCATAGGTTGTAATGAGGCTAGGGTAAAGGTAAGGCTATATATATGGCCAAGTGAGCTTGAAATTTGAATCTTTGATTAACCTAAGCTCTCACCAAACACATATAACAACATCTACAATTCTAATACACCACCTAGCTACCCATCATTCTCACTTTTTTTCCCACAAACTCATACATTCTCTTTAATTCACATTCCATATGTATTGTTATTATTACTTTGCTTTGGGGCATTTTTGTCCCCTTTTTATTGCATTTCTTTTTCTCTTTTTCTTCTTTTTTTTCTTTTATATATATTTTTTTCTTTTTTTTTTCTTTTCATTTTTTTCACTGAAGTATATACAAATGTATCAATGCATATGGTTTTACATATTTAATGCATAAGTATGTACCCAATTCCCAAGATCTTCAACAAAAATATAAAAACACACTTTTATCCCAACCAATGTTTCCAAATTTCCCACACCTAAATGATACACACACTCACTAGCCTAAGCTAATCAAAGATCCAAATTAAGGATATTTATTATTTTTTCACTTAGGGGTAGTGATGTGCTACATTAAAGAACAAAAAGGGTTTAGTATAGGCTCAAAATTGGTTAAAAAAGGTGGATAAAAGGGTAAGGCCATTTGGGTAAGTGAGCTATTTGAAATGAGGGCCTCAATCATATAAATGCATTTATACATGAAATAATCGACATAAAAAATCAAACAAATCAAGGATTACAATCATAGAGAGAGAATAATACACACAAGAATGGAAATAGGTGGTTATATGATGCAACCACACAATTAGGCTCAAAACTCACATGCTTATGTGTTCTTAGCTCCAAAACCTTTTCCAAAATTAATTCCTTCAAGCAAGTTCAATAAAAAAAATTTTATTCAAATTGGTAGGGTGCCCTAAAATAGTTTTCTTGGAGAAGAAATCATCACTCTAACCAAGTAGTCCTAACATGAAAAGAAGTGGTAAAATATGTGCAGATTCTAACTAATATGCAACCTATCATGCAATGCAACAACTAACTAACAAAGAAGATTAAGAATTGGTGTTAAAAAAGGAAGTGGTTAACTATGGAGGTCGGTCCTCGACCTCCCCACACTTGAAGATTGCACCATCCTCGGTGCATGCAAATAAGAGCAAGGTGGACGGGTTGCTACAACTGATGAGCTCCTTCAAAAGGTTGTGCGGAAAGACTTGCTTGTTGCCCCCATTTTGAAGGTTTTCTTTTCCCCTTCTTGAAGGCCAGCCTAAAAGGAAAGAAAAAGAAAGAAGCTTAAGCTCACAATAAAGATATTAAAGCAAATAGAACATAGGTGGGGGCTAATGTCAAATAAGAGTAGGGTTGTCAACTACATGGTAACTACACATGTAAGTGAGAAAGTAATATGAGCTAAAGCATATCAACTAATACTTGATGCAAGAGTAATGTCAAAGCATAAGTAAATGGTATGAAGAGAACATTCAGAAGCATTAAGTTTAAATAGGAAAGAGTGGGTCATGAAAGACAATATGAGGTTATATCAATGCATAAAGAACACAAGAGTCATAAAAGGTTAAGCATTGATTTAAAAGTTTCATCACCCAACAATATTAAACAAGTCAAGAAGCACCAAAATGTTCCAAGGAATTATCAACAGTTAAGTTGAAAAATTCAACACCAACGTTAAAATAACATATTTACAAAAGAAAAGAAGAACGAGGTACAAACACAAAATTAAAATGGAATAAATGAAAATAAGCAAATGCAACATACAAAAGAAAATAAAAAATAAGAAAAATGAGAAATGGAATTTTGAAGAGAGGGAAAAGAAGAAAGTAAGAAAGGAAGAAAAGAGAAGAAGAAAGGTAGAAAGAAAGAGGAAGGATAGAAGAAAGAACAAGAAGGGAGAAGAAAGGAACAAAAATAGCGGAGAAACAGGGCGCGAAGGTGACGCACACGCATGAGCGACGCGTGCGCATGAAAAACAGGAGGGGGAAGCGACGCGTAGGCATCGTCCACGCGTAAGCATGGAACGCAGAAAATAGAGGTGATGCGTACATGTCCCACACACGTACGCGTGGAGTTAAATTGTGCTATTCGCACAAAAACAACACCACTCTAGCGCAACTCTTTGGTTTTTTGTACCAGGAGTCCCAACATAGCACACGACGCGTGCGCGTCGGCCACGCTCACGCGTGGTGCGCCCTTTTTTTTTAAAGAAGCATAAAAATAAAAACAGGGCACTCTCTTAACCTGTAAACACTCTAAACTAACCAAAATTTAAATTTAACAAAAATCTTTTAGTTTTTGAAAAATTTTCAAAGACAAAACACACAAAACTTGCACTTCAAGTAAAATGCAATTCAAAACAACTATTTTACTCAAAACATGAATTTAACAAATAACCTAGAAGGCAAAGCAAGGTATGCAAAAGTATGAAAAGAAGAAAACTACCTAACAATGGCAACTCAATTCATTCATTGATTATATAAACAAGAGAATGGAAAGGGTTTACCATGGTGAGGTGTCTCCCACCTAGCACTTTTAGTTTAAGTCCTTATGTTGGACAATTGGGAGGCTCCTTGTCAAGGTGGTTTATGCTTGTACTCATCCTTGAACTTCCAAGGATGCTTGCTCCTCAAACGGTTGTTAGAATTTCCAGCCGACTTCACCAAGTTTGGGTGAATTTTTTCACAAGATATGAGCTCCCAAAATTGGTCTTCATGTTGTGATCTGGGATCCCATATCCTATTTTCACACTCGTCTTCTAATTGATCATCTTTGTTCTGTCCGGGTAGTAGGAAAGCCGAATTCTCACTAAGGCACCAAACTATCCTCCTAGACCCATCCAATTAAGCACTAGTCCAACCCTTGCTCCTCAAGTTTGAGCTTTCAACCATAATGAGCCTAGATTTATAACGCCAACCACTAAACATCCTCCTCTTACGCTTCATTCCACAAAGTGCCCTAAGTTGGCCATCCATTTCAAGAAAGCCAGATTCGAGTGGGATAATAAAGTTAAGAGTTATGAGGTTTATCCACTCAAATGAATGATTAGATGGTAACTTAGGTGGAGGAGTTTCCAATGATCTTGACAAGGCGAATTCAACTCCCATCCATCCCTTTCTAGGGCTTCCACCACTTGACAAGGTTCTTAAAGCTCTACCTCTTGCCAAGCTTCCTCAAGTTTACATTCTTCTTCACCAATGTCCTCTAGCTCTTTCCCATCACTCAAATCATATCTTGGAGGTTGAGTGAAATCTACTTCAACATCAATTCCAAGTTCAATGGGGAAGGATTCATCAAACTCAAAAGGATTACATGTTGATGCGGAATCATCATAGATAGGGGAACCTGGTGCTTGCCCCATTTCTTCCATTTCTTCAATCACATTATGCCTTGGAGGTTATGCACTATCCTCCTTAACATCACTTTCAAACTCCATGGAAGAAGGCTCTTCAACTTGAGATTTCCTTTTGCACTCAACATCTCCTAAATCTTTAACCACTCCTTCCTCTTGTTCAACAATTTCTACTTCCTCCTCTTGTTGCAGTTCTTGCCTTAACTCCTCTTCTTCCCCTTGAAGCTCCAAATTCTCCTTCTCATTATGCTCCTCAAATAATCCCCCACATTTAACAATAAGGGTGTCTTGGATAGTTGTGCACAATGAGGCCAATTGGCTCATCACTTCGTTTAAGCTAGCCACCACTTCCCCTTGTTTTTGGTAATGAGTTAGAAGTTCTTGTTGTTCTTGCATAAGGGGTTGGAGGGATTTGTCCAATGAAGGTGGTGGTGGAAGAGAGGGTTCATTATTTGGAGGAAGAGTGTCATAGTTGAAAGGTGGTTCAAATTGGTGAAAGTCTTGAGGTGGTGTATAAGGAAATGATGGTTCTTAGGAGTATTGGTGTTGGAAATATGGTGGCTCTGGGTATGGTTCATATGGTGGTTGCTATGGTGGATATGGGTTAGGGTCACATGAAGGTAAATGGTGGTATGGGGCTTGTGAGTATAGTGGTTGAGGGCTATATTGAGGAGGGGGTTCATAGGCATATGGTGGGGGTTGTTGGTAATCACAAGGAGGTCCACCATAGCCATTGTCTTGGTATGCATCATGGAATGGATCTTGCTCATAGTACAATTGGGAAGGTTGTTGCCAAAAAGGGTGATCGAATCCTTGAGGCTCCTCCCATCTTTGATTGTTCCATCCTTGATGCATGTTATCATTGTAATTTTCATCTCGTACAACATAGTTGTAACCATACTTATAGGCAAAATAATGAGAATTCATAATGGAAAATAAAAACAAAGGCTAACAAAAATAAGCAACAAAGTCCTAAACCTAACAAAAACTAACAAACATGCAAAAGGCAAACATATTCACAATATTCACATATATACAATAGCCAATAACATAACACCATTGCAATTCCCTGGCAACGGTGCCAAAAACTTGAAAGAGTATTATCGTCAGTTAGGAATTTCACACAAAATAATTCCGTTGATAGTATAGTTCCCAACCAACAAATAATACTCAATCAAAGTTTAAATTTTGGTTGTGACAAATACAAACCCCAATAAAATAACCGAGAGTATTTAAACCTCGGGTCGTCTCACAAGAAAATGCAATGAAGTGCTCAATTATTGGCTATGAAGAAACAAGGGGGGTTTGATTTAGTAATTGGAAAGAAAACTAAATAACAAGAAAGTAAATAACAATTAACTAATAAAGGAAAGGAAATGAACTCTTGGCTGAGGCATGGGAATTGAGATCACCATCCTTGTCTACAAACCATGTATTGACAATTATGAGGGACCAACCCATCAAGTCTACTTCTATGCTTGAAGTACGTCAAAAGTCTACTTCAACGCTTGAAGCACATCAAATAGGCTTGATCAACATCAACCCATAAGTCCCAACCTAGCTACTAATTGACTTAGTAGTAGGTTAGCGTTAATGGGAATCAAATTGACCACTAAGGGTTCTCAAATCACCAATTCAATGAGACCCAATGACTCAAGGTCACTCAATTCCCTTAGCCTAGGCCAAGAGTAAAGAAAACTACTCAATAACTAGAGAAAACATTCTAACAAACACCTAGAATGCAATAAAAGTAGACATCATAAAATGCAAGAGTTAATAAAAGCTACAACTAACAAAAGCAAGAAATCAACAATAGCAATTAAGATAAACATAAAAAGACATGAAAACATGAAATTGCATTAAAAGGGAAGTGAAATCTAACAAGGGTTCATCATCATAAAAGAGAGCAAAATAAGAAATTAACAAGAGAAGTAGATAAACTACAGTGCTAGAACAAATGAAAGTAAAGGAAAACTAAAATGAAACAAGATTAAAATATAGATCTAAAAGGAATTGAAATAAGAACCCTAAAATCTAGAGAGAGGAGAGAGCCTCTCTCGCTAGAATTCTTCGCTAGAACATGATGAAAAACCATACTATGACTACTTCCCCCGCTTCCCTTGCAATCCTTGGGTTCAAAAGCATCAGAAATGAGTTGGATTTGGGCCTCCTTGAGCTCAGAAATTGCCCCCAGCGTATTACCTTTAGGGAGGTGACGTGCCACTTGTCACGCATATGCATGTGTCACGCATACACGTCACTGGCAAAATTCCTCTTTATGCGTGCGCATGGTTGACGCGTGCGCGTTGCTGGCAGATCCCTGATGAGCAGATATTTTATACGCTTTTTGGGGTTAATTTCATATAGTTTTTAGTATGTTTTAGTTAGTTTTTAGTTTATTTTCATTAGTTTTTAGAAAAAATTCATATTTCTGGACTTTACTATGAGTTGTGTGTTTTTCTGTAATTTCAGGTATTTTTCTGGCTGAAATTGAGGGAGCTGAGCAAAAATCTGATTCAGGCCGAAAAAGGACTGCTGATGCTATTGGATTCTGACCTCCCTGCACTCAAAGTAGATTTTCTGGAGCTACCGAACTCGAAATGGCGTGCTTCCAATTGCGTTGGAAAGTAGACATCCAGGGCTTTCCAGCAATATATAATAGTCCATACTTTACTCAAGGATAGACGACGTAAACTGGAATGGACAGTAAATACCCGTAGAAAGGATTGGGCACGGAGCTTGGATGATGCTCTGTGGGCTTACAGGACAGCATTCAAGACCCCTATAGGGACCTCTCCATACCAACTCGTGTATGGTAAGGCATGTCACCTGCCCGTGGAACTGGAACATAAGGCCTACTGGGCAACCAGATTCCTAAACTTTGATGCCAAATTAGCAGGAGAAAAACGATTGCTCCAGCTAAATGAGCTAGAGGAATTCAGATTCACAGCTTTCGAAAATGCCAAGCTTTATAAAGAAAAATAAAAAAAATGGCATGACAGAAAGCTGTCATCTAGAATCTTTGAACCAGGACAGAAGGTCCTGTTGTTTAACTCTAGACTCAGGTAATTCCCCGGGAAACTGATATCCCGGTGGAGGGGACCATACGTGATTACAAGTGTATCACCATATGGTTATGTGGAGCTTCAAGATATTGATTCTGATAAGAAGTTCATTGTTAATGGATAGAGAATCAAGCATTATCTTGAAGGCAACATTGAGCAAGAATGCTCAAGGCTGAAGCTAGATTAAAAGCTCAGCAAGGTCCAGCTAAAGACAATAAAGAAGCGCTTGCTGGGAGGCAACCCAGCCATGGGGCAACAATCCTCTAAGCATTTTGCCCTATTTTTATTTTTATTTTTATTTGTTTATATAAATTTCACTGACACTAAAGTGAGGAATCATTTACAGAAGACCTCGGCACACAAAACAGAGAAAAAGAGCTCACTGGCAAGAAAATGCCAGTAAAAGTGTATTTTGGGCGTTCAACGCCCAAAATGGGCATCCACTGGGCGTTGAACGCCAGTAATGGCAGCAATCTGGGCGTTCAATGCCAGAAATGGGCACCCACTGGGCGTTGAACGCCAGTAATGGCAACAGCTGGGCGTTGAACGCCCAGGAGAGCAGCAATTGGGCGCTGAACGCCCAAAACAGGCAGTGTTTGGGCGTTCAAACGCCAGGATGGCAGGGAGGAGACAAAACTCAATTTTATTCAAAATTTTTCATTCCAACCTTGATTTTCCTACTTCAATTCATGATTTCTTACATAAACATGTTAAGAACCCTAATTTCTAAATTCCATAATTTCTAAAAACCCTACCACTAAAAATATCAAATGTATTTTAATCCATAAGCACCAGGCATCTTTGCAAATTCAATCCAACTCTTTTCAAAATTTTTTACAAATCTATCTTTTTCAACTCATCAATATCTTTTTCAAAACCTCCACTTTATCTTTTTCAAAAATTAAATCTATCTTTCTCAAAAATCTTTCATATCCTCTCAATTTTAAACTATATCTTCTCTTATCATATCTTCTATCTTATCTTTTCCAAATAAATCTTTTTATCATATCTTTATCTTTTTTTCGAAAACCCATCCTCCCCCCCTTATAAATTTGAGTTCGGCCTCCCTCCTCTCCCACCAACAATTGCACCTAGCTCTCCTTCTATCCCTCTCCTTTCTTTTCTTTTGCTTGAGGACAAGCAAACCTCTAAGTTTGGTGTGTTTATCCGCGATCACTAAGATCATGGCCCCCAAAGGAAAATAACCCAATCCAAGAGGCAAGAAAGAGAGCGTTCCAAAACCACTTTGGAATCAAGGGAAGTTCTTATCTAAAGAACATTCGGACCATTATAACAAAATAATGGGTCTGAGATCAGTGATCCCGGAAGTTAGATTCGATCTGAAAGAAGATGAATATCCGGAGATCCAGGAGCAAATTCGAATCAGGAACTGGGAAGTCCTAGCTAATCCTGAAATGAAGGTGGGAAGGAATATGATCCAGGAGTTCTATGCTAATATGTGGCAGACTGACAAGCAAAAACTATCTGGAACTGCCTTCTATGAATATCGGACCATGGTCAGAGGAAAGATTGTTCATACCACCCCTGACAAGATCAGAGAGATCTTAAAGCTACCTCAGCTGAAAGATGATCCAGATTCCTTCAACAGGAGAATGATGAGAATAGACAAGGGCCTGGATAAGATTCTAGAGGACATATGTATCCCTGAAGCCAGATGGACCACCAACACAAAGGGTGTCCCAAATCAACTCAAGAGAGAAGATCTCAAACCAGTCGCCAGAGGATGGCTGGACTTCATTGGGCATTCTCTGTTGCCTACCAGCAACCGTTCTGAAGTCACAGTTAAAAGAGCAGTGATGATCCATTACATCATGATGGGAAAAGAAGTGAAAGTTCATCAGCTGATCTCAACTGAACTCTACAAAATTGCTAATAAAAATTCTAAAGAAGCTAGGTTGGCTTACCCAAGTGTGATATCGCTACTCTGCAAGGATGCTGGAGTAAGGATGGGAATAACTGAGTACATCTCAGTTGAGAAGCCAATCACCAAAGCATCAATGGAAAAACAACAAGCGCAGGAGGATCCCACCAAGAAGAAAACGCAGGAATTCCTCCCAGAAATCCCTCAATCTGAATATTGGGAGTATCTTGAGACGTCCATCACCAAGATACGGGAAGCTATGGAGTAAATAATAAAAGAACAGAAGGAACACAGTCAAATTCTTACCTATATGTTTAAAGAACAAGAGGAGCAAGGGCGTGACTTAAGGGACTTGAAGCACCAGAAGTTATCTCTTGCAGGACCGAGCACCCCAAGGATCAGAGGAACCCCTGTTCCCCCAGAATAAAGGTTGCTAAATTCCAATTTCTGCTTTAAATCTGTGATAGTGTCATTAGAAAAGTTCACCTTAGGAGTCATATAGTAGTAATTAGTATCTATTTTGATCTTATCTCCAATTAAGCTATAGTTTATTTTTCTCATCATCAGCAAACATGAATAAAATAGTAGATCTTTTGAATAAGAGGCAATAAAATTTCGAGTTTTAATAAGAGAAATTCTAATTAGTTACATGTGGTGGCAATACTTTCTGTCTTCTGAATGAATGCTTGAACAGTGCATATGTCTTTTGAATTTGTTGCTTAAGACTGTTAAATATGTTGGCTCTTGAAAGAATGATGAACATGAGACATGTTATTGATAATCTGAAAAATCATAAAAATGATTCTTGAAGCAAGAAAAAGCAGCAAAGAACAAAGCTTGCAGAAAAAAATAGGCGAAAAAAAAAAAATATATATATATATAGAAAGAAAAAGAAAAAGCAAGCAGAAAAAGCCAAAAGCTCTTAAAACCAAGAGGCAAGAGCAAAAAGCCAATAACCCTTAAAACCAAAAGGCAAGGGTAATAAAAAGGATCCCAAGGCTTTGAGCATCAGTGGATAGGAGGGCCTAAGGGAATAGAATCCTGGCCTAAGCGGCTAAACCAAGCTGTCCCTAACCATGTGCTTGTGGCGTGAAGGTGTCAAGTGAAAACTTGAGACTGAGCGGTTAAAGTCAAGGTCCAAAGCAGAAAGAAGAGTGTGCTTAAGAACTCTGAACACCTCTAATTGGGGACTTTAGCAAAGCTGAGTCACAATCCAGAGGGTTCACCCAATTATATGTCTGTGGCATTTATGTATCCAGTAGTAATACTGGAAAACAAAGTGCTTAGGGCCACAGCCAAGACTCATGAAATAGTTGTGTTCAAGAATCATCATACTGAAATAGGAGAATCAATAACACTATCTGAATTCTAAGTTCCTATAGATGCCAATCACTCTGAGCTTCAATGGATAAAGTGAGATGCGAAAACTGTTCGGAAGCAAAAAGCTACTAGTCCCGCTCATCTAATTAGAATCTGAGCTTCACTCAAAACTCTGAGATATTATTGCTTCTCAACCTATTAGTCTTCTATTTTATTTGTCTAGTTGCTTGAGGACAAGCAACAGTTTAAGTTTGGTGTTGTGATGAGCAGATATTTTATACGCTTTTTGGGGTTAATTTCATATAGTTTTTAGTATGTTTTAGTTAGTTTTTTGTTTATTTTCATTAGTTTTTAGGAAAAATTCATATTTCTGGACTTTACTATGAGTTGTGTGTTTTTCTGTAATTTCAGGTATTTTTCTGGCTGAAATTGAGGGAGCTGAGCAAAAATCTGATTCAGGCTGAAAAAGGACTGCTGATGCTGTTGGATTCTGACCTCCCTGCACTCAAAGTGGTTTTTCTGGAGCTACAGAACTCGACATGGCGTGCTTTCAATTGCGTTGGAAAGTAGACATCCAGGGCTTTCCAGTGATATATAATAGTCCATACTTTGCTCAAGGATAGACGACGTAAACTGGCGTTCAACGCCAGTTCTCTGCCCAATTCTGGCGTCCAGCGCCAAAAAAGGATTAAAAGCTAGAGTTCAATGCCAGAAATGGATCCAAACCTGGCGTTGAACGCCCAAAATGGCCTTATGCACGTGAATTGCTTAAGTCTCAGCCCCAACACACACCAAGTGGACCCCAGAAGTGGATCTCTGCACCATCTATCATAGTTTACTCATTTTCTGTAAACCTAGGCTACTAGTTTAGTATAAAAACAACTTTTAGAGACTTATTTTGTATCTCATGACATTTTAGATCTAAATTTTGTACTCTTTGACGGCATGAGTCTCTAAACTCCATTGTTGGGGGTGAGGAGCTCTGTTGTGTCTCGATGAATTAATGCAAGTATTTCTGTTTTCCATTCAAACACGCTTGTTCCTATCTAAGATGTTCATTCGCGCTTAACTGTGATGAAGGTGATGATCCGTGACATTCATCACCTTCCTCAAACCATGAACGTGTGCCTGACAACCACCTCCGTTCTATGTCCGATTAAATGAGTATCTCTTAGATCTCTTAATTAGAATCTTCGTGGTATAAGCTAGAACTGATGGCGGCATTCATGAGAATCTGGAAAGTCTAAACCTTGTCTGTGGTATTCCGAGTAGGATTCAATGATCGAATGACTGTGACGAGATTCAAACTCGCGAGTGCTGGGCGTTAGTGACAGACGCAAAAGGACGAAGAATCCTATTCCAGTATGATCGAGAACCGACAGATGATTAGCCGTGCTGTGACAGAGCATGTGAGCATATTCTTCACTGAGAGGATGGGATGTAGCCATTGACGACGGTGACCCCCTACATACAGCTTGCCATAGGAGGACGTGCGTGCATGAATCAGAAGACAGAGGAAAGCAGAAATTCAGAAAACAAAGCATCTCCAAAACTCCAACATATTCTCCATTACTGCATAACAAGTAACCTTTAATTTATGCTCCCTTGGTTATTCACAATTCAACTGATAAACATAATTGACTTCCTGACTAAGATTTACAAGATAACTATAGATTGCTTCAAACTAACAATCTCCGTGGGATTCGACCCTTACTCACGTGAGGTATTACTTGGACGACCCAGTGCACTTGCTGGTTAGTGGTACGAGTTGTGAAGAGTGTGATTCACAATTCGTGCACCAATCCCCTTCTCACTCGTACGCGTGAGAGGCGCGTGCACGTGGCCTAGAGTTCAGCAAATCCTCATTTCTTCATGAATTCTCTATTTTTGCATGCTTTTTCTTCATTCTTTCAACCCAATCTTTTCCTTCTAATCCTGAAATCACTTAACAAACATATCAAGGCATCGAATGGAATTAAAGTGAGTTAAAAGTAGTGATTTAAAGGCCGAAAAAGTATGTTTTTACTCTTAAGCACAAGTTAGGAGAAATTCACAAAACCTTGCTATTTCATTGAATAAATAAGAAAAGTTGATAAAATCTCCCAAATTCAACACAAGATAAACCATAAAATTGGGGTTTATCAATCCCTCTATGAAGCTTGAGAAAGATACAAGCAACTGATCAGGAGGTGTCCTCTTGACATGCTCTCAGAATGGTCTATTGGTGCGAAATTTATAACCACAAACTAACCGACAAGTGCACCAGGTCGTACCAAGTAATACCTCAGGTGAGTGAGGGTCGATCCCACGAGGATTGATGGATTAAGAAAAAATGGTTAAGTGATTTACTTAGTTAGACGAACAGAAAAGAGTGTTGAGAGTTCAATTGCATCAAACAGTAATTCAGAGAATCAGAAAACAAGTAGTTAATTGATGTGAATAATATATGGAGGAAATAGTTAAGGTTTCAGAGATATCTATCTTCTGGATTGACTTTTCTTACTAACTATTTTAATCATGCAAGATTTAATTCATGGTAAACTATATGTGACTAAACCCTAATTCCTTAGACCTTTTTAGTCTCCACTAAAATTCATCAAATGCCAATTCCTTGGTCACTTAATTCCAATTAGAGGGTGAAGTTCAATTTTAGTTATATGCCACAAAAACCCTAATTATAAGAGGATTATATGTCACATATCCCGTTAAGTCCAGATAATTAGAAATTTAGGAGAAATTGTTTTCAAGCTTTTATTCAAGTAAAGAGCTTTTTCAAGTTATACAAGAACTCAGTTGGAACAAGGGTCATACTTCCGTTCCACCCAAATTCATAAGATAAAGAACGAAAATAATTCTTGAAATTGAAATCAATACATGAATTAAAATAGAAAAGTAATAGTATCAATCCATACAATAGACAGAGCTCCTAACCTTAACAGTGGAGGTTTAGTTGCTCATGGTTCAGAGAAAAAACTAGGATTCTGAAAACTGTAAATTGCGGAATGAGGTAGAAGAGAGGAGAAGAGCCCGAAGGGCTGATTCTTTTTCCCTTTTATATCTAATCTTAATTAATGTAAATTATAATTTCTAAAAATAAATAATATCTTTTCCTATTTTTGATTGAATTAAACTTTAAATCAGAATAAATAAAGATCTTCGCAAGCCTTTGAGTGGAGCGTGGGGACCATGTGAATCACAAGTGTTGGCGCCTAACTTGGCATGGAGCTGTGCCTTACTTGAAGTGTGGTCTGCGTGTGTTGGTGTGCTTGATCTTGCACATTGGCGCCATGAGGGAAGCTGCCCTTACTTGAATTGTGGTCCCTCCTTGTGTGTTCCGCCTAACTTGAAGGAAGTTGTGCATTGAAGTGAAGGACCATTACTGGTGTGTTGTTGTTGTGCATTGCGCCTAACCTGAGAAATCTCAAGTTAGGGAAGCCTAGGCAGAACTCCTTGGACGCTTTTCTTTCATCCTAGCACCTAGCTTGAAAATCCTCAAGTTAGGCGCCACCCTTACGGCATGCAATTGGTGGCTTATGTTCATCTTGGCGCCTAACTTGAGAAACCTCAAGTTCGGTGCCACCCTTGCAGAATTTATGGAGAAGAAATATGAACTATTATACATCGTTCGAAAGCTCTGAAGGTTAGCTTTCCAACGCCACTAGAATCACATCTATTGGACCTCTGTAACTCGAGTTATTCAGGTTTGAGTGCAGAGAGGTCAAGGTTGACAGCATCATTCGCCTTCTTCTCTTTTTCTGCGGAAACTCCATCAAATCCAGCCGAATGCTACCTAAAATAAACAGAATTGCACACGACTCAAAGTAGCATCCATAGTGGCTAAAAGATAATTCCTGATTAAACTCAACAAATTGAATGCAAATTCACTAGGAAAATATAGGAAAGATGCTCACGCATCACAACACCAAACTTGAATTGTTGCTTGTCCTCAAGCCACCAAAACTAATACAAGATTAAGATGTGAATTTGTATGAAAAGTGAGAGTTCAGTTATGCTCATGTCTCTTCTTAAAGTGGGATTTATCTATTGTAATTCTGAATAGTTTTGGCATCTTACTCTCCTTTGAATCAGAGGAACATCAATGTCATTCAGAATTAGAATCCGGATCATATTATGAATTCTCTGATCTTTATAGTTTAATTCAATCCTTGAACACAGCAGATATCCTTAAGTTCTCAATTAACTGGTGCTTTGCACCTTTAGCCTATCCGTGACTTTAAATGTTCTGTCTCAAGGGTTAATTGACACAAGAAAATCACAAGCACTTAACTGGGGAACTCTTTTGAAGTTCTGATTTTTCTTTCAGTTACTCCCAGACAGTGGTGCTCAAAGCCTTTGGCATACTCTGCTAATTGTAATTAATCTTGACTCTAAATGTTCTGTCTCAAGGATTACTTGACACAAGAACACCACAAGCATATGACTAGAGAAACAACTCTTTGAGCTTTTAATCATGTCTGACCTCCCTAGTCATTGATGCTCAGAGTCTTGGACCTTGCTTCTTATTCTTCCTTTGCTGTTTCTTTTGCTTCAAGGATCAACTTTCACTAATTTCAAAAATTTCATTATGGTTCTCTAAATTCCTTTTCCTTATACATCAACATCCCTTGATTCAAATTCAAACATGCACGGTTCATGTCATGCATTCAGAATCATAGAGAACACTACCACATTTGATTAAATGAGACTACTTTTTATTATAAACTCTTTTACTCATGTGAACAATGGGGTAGCTCAGAAGAAAGGAGTCTTGGAAGTTGATACTCTGAATGCCATATTGGCTCAGAACAAGATCTTGACCCAACAGGTCAATAACATCTCTCAGCATTTGACTAGATCACAAGCTACAACTGGCAGAACTCAAGAAGCCTCCTATGAAGGAGAAGCTTATGATGCAGATTAACCTTCAATGGAGGAGGTGAATTACATGGGAGAACTCTATGGAAGCACCTACAACCCTTCATGGAGGAATCATCCTAACCTTTCATGGAAGGATCAACAGAAGCCTCAGCAGGGCTTCAACAATAATCAAGGTAGAAGAATCCAGAATAGGTTCAACAATAGACTACCATTCTCATCTTCTCAGGAACACTTGGAGACTCCTAGGCAGCGCCTTTCTGACTTAGTGATGTGCCACTATTTCGTGGTATATTTTTTGCTTAATTTAGGTGGATTTTATCCACTTTTCCCATATTTATTCTATGAAATAGCATCGTTTCATAATTTCTCCTTAATTTGTGCCTAAGTGTAAAAACATGCTTTTTAGGCCTTTAATTAGTTAATTTTGATTCACCTTTGATTCCACTATATGCCTTTATGTGTTTGCTAGTGATTTCAGGATTGAAAAGGCTAGGAATGGACAAAGGAATGAAGAGAAAAGCATAAAAAGTGGAGAAATCATGGAAAAGCTAGAATTTGGGATGCACCCGTCGACGCGCACGCACAACAGACGCGCTCGCGTGATTTCGAAGTTGCAAGGCGACGCGTACGCGTACATGACGCGTACGCGTAGATAGCGAAATGGCCAAGTGACGCGTACGCGTGACCCACGCATACGCGTCGATGCACATGTGCCTTCTTTATTGAAACCGTGCTTGGCAAATTTAGAGGAGCTTTTAGCCCAATTCTGAGTGGAATTTTGGCGGGAAAGGCTATAAAGGACCAAGGATTGAAGGGGATTGACATCTTTTGGACATCTTTCACATCTTTGGACACAGAAGTTTACAATTGATAGTTTAGTTTTAGTTTCTAGAGAGAGAAGCTCTCTCTTCTCTCTAGAATTAGGATTAGGATTAGGTTTAATTCTTCTCTAGATCTAGGTTTAATTACTTGCTTTCAACTT
This sequence comes from Arachis hypogaea, assembly GCF_003086295.3. NCBI lineage: Eukaryota > Viridiplantae > Streptophyta > Magnoliopsida > Fabales > Fabaceae > Arachis > Arachis hypogaea. The sequence goes on along the minus strand of NC_092049.1, from coordinate 83,374,067 downwards.
ATTTCTTTCTCAGTTTCTTGTTGTTGTATCTATACTCTCTTAGTTCCCTTGCCAATTTCCCTTTTGATGTGTCTTTTTTGTTGATGCACTATTGTTAGATTTGGATCTCATTTTAATGCAATTCATGTTTTACATTCCATTGTTGTTTAATTGAGTTGTTGTTATTGTTTCCTCATAATTGGATAGTTGTAGATTTTATATTTCTTGCAATTTTATTTTACTTTCCTTATATGGATTCCAAGTGTTTGACAAAATGCTTGAAAGGATGCTAGAGTAGATTTTAGTGCTCTTGGCTTGGGATGGTAACTTAGGTGAAATTGAGTTGCTAATGTCAAAGTCTTGATGATTGGTGTCCATTGACTCTAGCCTTCCCTAAGGTAATTAGGGAGAAGGTTAGGACTTATGGATTAGGATTAGTGTAGCTCATTTGACTTTCCTTTATTCGTTAGAGGATGACTTAATGGGATTAATCCTTGCAATTATCATGTTGTCATTAGTGACAACGATAAAGATCCTTGACCGTCGTCACTTGCCAAGACCTTTTTATCATTTGAGTTTCCATTTACTTTCTTGCCATTTACTTTTCATGTTCCTTATTTCAAAACCCCAAACACTAGTCCCATAACTAATAGCAAGAACACTTCCCTGTAATTCTTTTAAGAGATGACCCGAGGTTTGAATACTTCGGTTATTTTTTTATAGGGGTTTATTACTTGTGACAACCAAATATGTGTATGGAAGGATTATTTGTTGGTTTAGAAGCTATACTTGCAACAAGAATTCATTAGTGAAATTCTAAACTGTCAAAAACCCGTTCATCACTTAGTCACTATAGTCTCCAACCTCTCTAAGACCACTCATAATTTTATAATTGAAACAAGGTCCTCCATTAGAGATATGGAGGTACAAGTTGGTCAACTGAGTAAGAGAATCCCTGAGACCCCTCCTAACACCCTTCCTAGTAACACTGCAGCGAACCCAAGAGAAGAGTCCAAGGCCATAACCACAGAGGCTGAGGCCGAATCTAAAGAGCATGAGTTGGCAGTGAACGCCAGTAAGAAAGACCTTACTGGGCGTTCAATGCCTAAAGTAGAACCAAAGCTGGCGTTGAACGCCAGTAAGGAAGACTGAAAGAGCGAAACTCTCGCGCGATCTAGAATTTTCTAAAAATAAATTCCTGTTGTCAGTATAGCTTCTAGACTGACAAGAATTCCTTCATTACAAAAGTTTTGTTTGTCACTTAAGCAAACCCAATAAAATTGATAACCGAGTATTTAAATCTCGGGTCGTCTTCTCAAGGAATTGCAGGAAGGTATAATTTATTATTGGTTATGAAAAATAGTATTTTTGGGTTTTTAATGTTTAAGGTAAAAAGCAAGAATAGTAAATGGCAAGAAAGTAAATTGTAAAGAATTAATTTAAATAAATAATAAAACTCTTGGCAAGGCATAAGAACTAGAAGTCCTATCCTAGTTATCCTTATCGATTGTGATGAGAATTGGATTTTTCTCCCACATTGTTAACCTCTAACTATGAAGGTAAGTTAAGTGGATGAATTAATTTGAATCCTCAAGTCCTAGTCTTTCCTTGGGAAAGGCTAGAGTTAGTGGAACTCGAGCTAATTCTTGAAGAATTCCAATTTTCAGTCAACACCTCGAGTTTGATAACTCAAGCGTCACCAATTATTTAACCAAAGCCAAAAGGGAAAATTCTAAATAAAATTGAAGACATCATAAATAGAATAAAGCAATCATAAATCTGAAACACATCAAATTACGTTTAAAATAAACTCAAATCTAACATGGAAAAGTTCATAAAGTAAATTCGGAAAATAAATAAAAGGAACGTTGAACCTGAGAGGAAGTTGAAATCCTAAATCCTTTAAGAGGAATCCTAATCCTAAATCCTAAGAGAGAGGAGAGAACCTCTCTCTCTAAAAACTACATCTAAATTCTAAAATTATGAATTATGAAAGCATGATCATAAATGAATGGATTCCCCCACTTTATAGCCTCTAATCTGTGTTTTCTGGGCCGCAAACTGGGTCAAAAACAGCCCAGAAATCGCTGGAGAAGAAATCTGCCACGCTGGTTTTCGTCACTGCGATGCATCCGCATGGAGCACGCGTTTGCGTTGCCTAGCGTCAGGGCAACTATGGCATATTATATATCATATCGAAGTCCCGGACGTTAGCTTTCCAACGCAACTAGAACCGCCTCATTTGAACCTCTGTAGCTCAAGTTATGACTGTTTTAGTGCGAGAGGGTCAAGCTGACAGCTTTGCAGTTCCTTCAACTTCTTGTATTCCTTCCACTTTTGCATGCTTCCTTTCCATCCTCCAAGCCATTCCTGTCCTGTAATCTCTGAAAACACTTAACACACATATCAAGGCATCGAATGGTATAAAGGGGAATTAATATTTGGTAATTTAAAGGCCAAAGAAGCATGTTTTCAATCATAGCATAAAATCAGGAGGGAAAACATAAAACATGCGAATCATATGAATAAGTAGGTGAAAAGCTGATAAAAATCACTCAAATTAGCACAAGATAAACCATAAAATTGTCATTTATCAACCTCCCCACACTTAAACATTAGCATGTCCTCATGCTAAGCTCAAGAGAAGCTATAAAGGAGTGAAGAGGAATGGTAGAATGCATGAAATGCAACCTATCTATATGAATGCAACTACATGCAAAATGTTTCTACCTACTTGGTTAAAAGAAAACAAGTTCTCCAAGACAAATACAAACCAATTTCCACTAATTCAAATCGTACAATAAAAAGCAAGTAAACTTGTAAGAAGACAGCTCATGAAAGCAGGGAACATAGAATCAAGCCTTGAACCCTCACTGGTAGTGTATATCACTCTAGTCTCTCAAGTGTATAGGGTAATTCACTCTACTCTTCTCTAATCATGCTTTCTAAACTTTGTTCTTCATCTAATCAATCAACAAATATTTAATATTCCAATGCAAACATCATGAGGTCTTTTCAGGGTTGTAATGGGGCTGAGGTAAAGGTAAGGATATATATATATATATATATATATATATATATATATATATATATATATATATATATATATATATATATATATATATATATATATAAGGCTAAGTGAGCTAACAAAGTGAATCATTGATTAGTCTAAGATCTCACCTAACATATACATACTTTATATAATTTAAAATGCTTTACCTAGTTACCCAAATTTTTCCCACTTTTGTATTACATGCTCATGTATTAGACTTATTTTTGAATTTTATCCCATGTGCATTGATTCTTTTTATTTTTCATTTGGGATAATATTATTTTTCTCTTTTTTTTATATCCCCTTATTTAATTACTTAATATTTTTTTTTCAATGCACATGGTAATTTAATTATTTTGATTTCACATGAGCATGCTTTCCAAATTTTCAAATAACTTATTCAATTTAATTCATCTTTTTTTTTTATTATCATCCCATGTTCCCATAAAATTTTCCAAACTTAAATTATACACAATATCTATCTTAAGCTAACCAAGGATTCAACTTGGGATTTTTAATTTATTTTTCTGCTTAAGGCTAGTAATATGGTTATAAAACAGAAGGGGATTAAAAAGCTCAAAGTGGCTAACAAGGGTGACATAAAAGGGTAGGCTTATTTGGGATAAGTGAGTGAAAATAAGTAATGGCCTCAATCATATGCAAGCATATAAATACACTAAATATTGGACATATAGACTGAAACAAAGTAAAGATTGCAATCATAGGGAAGAAAACACACAAGAATAAAATTTTATGGTTAAATAATGTAACCATATAAATAATCTCAAAATCTCATAGGTTGTGTGTTCTTTAACTCAAAAACCATGTTCCAATTACAACTTCCAAACAAGTTTAAAAAAAAATTTTAAATTAGTGAAATATTATAAAAATTTCTTGAAAAAGAAAATATTACTTCAACCAAGTAGTAACTAAATGCATAAAATCAAACAAACATGCAATCAAATATGCAAATGCAATAATGAACAAACAAAGAAAATAGAGTATTGGTGTTGAAAAGAAGGTAACTAACCCCTGGAAGTCGGTATCAACCTCCCCACACTTAAAGATTGCACCGTCCTCGGTGCATGCTAAAATGTGCAAGTGGATAGGGGTTGTGGTTCCTCAGCTGGGGCTCTTTTTGTTCCTTTCCTTGCCGGTGGTTTGGGAGTAGCTTTCTCTTTACCCTTCTTGGTGGCCATCCTGAAAAGGTGAAAAGAAAGTAACTTTTAAAGCCAAGGGTTAGAGCAAGGAAGAGAGCGGGAAAGGTGGTAATCAATGCACAATAAAGAAGAATGACGTTAACACATGGTCATGACTACATGTGAAAAGTTCATCAATGGAAATATAGCAAGTGCATGTAATGACAATTAAATGCAAGATGTTTATTGGCATGTTGGCAAAGGCATGAATAGCATAGATCAAGCATTCAATGTCCAAGTTAGATTACCAAGTCTTTCAAACTAACAATATGTTTGTAATAACAATTATATTTAAGTAATAAAATATAAAAAGGATTTTGTGAAAAGCAAGCATTTAGAGTAGTAGATAGAAAGAAATCGAAAAATAGTGCACAATGCCATACGGGCTTTTTCACAAACACATAGCAAGCATGGTAAATAAGCTATTGAAAGTATTAAATTGAACATGCAAGCAACCCTTTAAAAAGTAATATATAATTGTCAAACAATTCCTTTAATAATCCACAAAAATATAGAAAATAATGACCCAAATAAATTTCTAACACCAATGAAAATAATGCAATGAATGAAAGGATGCAAATAAATTAAATGAAATAGAATGGAAGTGAAGAGGGATGAGAAGTTAAAGAGATGAAGAAGAAGAAAGTAAGAAAAAGGAGAAGAAAGAAGAAAAGATAGAAGAAATTAGGATTAGAAAAGAAAAGATAAGATAATTGGCGCTGATCTGGATAAGTTGTACGGCGCAGGCGATGCGAGCACGTGGGTCACGCGTTCGTGCGGATAGCGCTTCTACGAAGTGATGCAGACGCGTGGGTCACGCGATCGCGTGGCCTAATTTGTGCAATTGGCGCGAGTGCAGCCTCGCGTTCGCGCAACTCTCTGTTTGAAACTCTTTTTGCCAAATTTTTGGGTGACGCGGTTGCTTGGTTGACGCGATCGCGTGGATGGCCATTTTTGGAAAACGACGCGGCCGCGTGGGGAACACGTTTGCGTGGGAGGGCTTCCGCTTCCAGCACGAGTCCAGCCCTATTCTAGCCCAACATACTGCATACACCCCTTTATGTCAATTTTACAGAGCCACGCATTCGCATGGGTGACGTAGACGCGTGGGGAAGCTATTTTTCAAATGACGCGGTCGCGTCGGCGATGCGGTCGTGTGGGCATATTTGTGCCTAAGGCACGCCTCCAGCCACGCTCTCGCGTAACTCTCTGTTCACTTTTCATTTCTTCCTAATGCACTTGTGACGCGGATGCGTCAGCGACGCTTACGCGTCGCGTGCATTTTTTTTAAATGCAAAATGTAGAATGTAGTATGCAGATGTTATGAATAATTCCAGGTTCAATGAAATAAAATAAAATTCAAAAATAAACAAAACTAAATAAAATTATAGTTGAAAAAAGGAACGATCATACCATGGTGGGTTGTCTCCCACCTAGCACTTTTAGTTAAAGTCCTTAAGTTGGACTTTTGGTGAGCTCCTTGCCATGGTGGCTTGTGCTTGAACTCGTCTTGAAACTTCCACCAATGCTTGGACTTCCAATAAGCTCTATCAATACCAAGTAAATTCCTCAAGCTTTGATGGAGTTCTTCACAAGCTTTGAGCTCCCAAAAATTATCCTCATATATTCCTGGATCCCAAATCTTGTTTCTATACCCATTTTCAAGTTGATTATCATGAATCCATCCAGGTGGTTCGGCCTTAGAATTCTCACTGAAGCATCCAAACAACTTCCCAGACCCATTTAATTAAGCTCTACACCAACCTTTTCGTTTAAACTTAAAGCTTCCAACCATAATGAATCTTGCAGGATAATTCTTACCACTGACCATCTTCCTCTTACTCTTAATGCCACAAAGAGCTCTAAGTTGACCATCCGTCTCCAGTAGCCCATATTCAAGTGGGAAGGTAAAGGTCAAGGATAAGAATTTTACCCACTTGAATGTTGTGTTGGACGGTAATGGCCTTGGGAGAGGTGTTTCTAATGAACTTGCAAGCTCCACTCCCTTGTGCTCTTCTCTGACAACTTCCACCTCCTTGTAAGCTTCTTCAATTTCAACCTCTTCCTCTTGGTAGCTTTCTTCCAATTCAATCTCCTCTTCACTGCTTTCCAAGGGCATGGGAGGTTGTGCTTCTTCTTCTTGAATCTCCGTCTCTTGATCGACCTCTTCTAAGTCCTTAACCATGACATGCCTTGGAGGTTGTACACCCTCCTCAACATCAAATGCAACCGTCTTGGAAGGAGGCTCTATGTCTTGACTTTCCCATGGAGGTTCAGCATCTCGCAAGTCTTCAACCACTTCTTCCTCTTCAATAATTACTACTTTGTCCAGTAGTTTTAATATAAAATCGTACTCATCTTTGATGATTTTCTTTCCATGACAACTCCTTTCAACTATTCTTTCATCTTCAACGGTCTTTACTACCTTCACCTTTAGGGCCTCCTCTAACTCCTTATGAAGTATGAATTCGCAAAGATGATCCCTTCTCTCTTGTTCCATGTTAATAGCATCATTGGGATCATGTTGCTCTTGGATTGATGGATGTGGCTGCTCTTCCATGGATGGTGGTGATGGGATGGAGAGATCATTCTGTGGTTGAAAAGGAAGTGCACTAGAGCTTGAGGGTTGATTGTTAAAGGTATTTGGTGGTCCGATTTGGGTGACGAGAGCTTGTATAGTAGAGTTTAGATCGGTAAGTGCTTTCTCCATTGAAGTTTGGGGTGGATAGGAGGGTTCATTTGTTGGGAGAAAGGGTTCATGGTAGGAAGGTGGTTCATCTTGATAATGATAAGGAGATGGTGTATATTGAGGTGGTGGTTCATGAGAGTAGTTGTGTTGGAATGGGGGTGGTTCTGTGTATGGTTCATTTGGCTCATAAGGTGATTGGTATGGTGGATACGGGTTAGGGTCATATGGAGGTGAATGGTGGGAAGGGGCTTGTGAGTATGGTGGTCCAAAGCTATTTTGAGGAGGTGGTTTATTGGCATATGATGGAGCTTGCTGGTAACTACAAGGGGGTCCACCATATCTATTGTCTTGGCATGCATCGTAGGATGGTCGTTGTCTATGGTATCTTGGAAGGTGATGTTGTCGAAAGGGTTGATCAGATCCTCGTGGCTCCTTCCATCTCTAATTGTTTTGACCTTGATGCATGTTCCTGTACATTGGGACCAAACTCAAAGCGATGGGGGTGAGAACTCATAATAGCAAATAAAAATTAAAAACAAAAATAAAAACAAATTTAAATTAAAAAGTTATTGAAATTTAAATTTTGAATTTGAAAATTAAATTTTAAAATTTGAAATTTGAAATTTTGAATTTTAAATTTTTGAAATTTGATTTTTGAAATAAGATAACATAAGATTTTGAAAACGATATGATTTTTGAAAAAGATTTGAACTTTGAAATTTAAAACTAAGATAAGATAAGATAAAAATTTTAAAATAAAAATCTGAAAATTTTTTTTATGCAAATTTCGAAAATTCAATTAAAAGAAAGAGAAAAGATATTTTTGAATTAAATGAGGAAAGAGAAAAACAATAAAATGACACCAAACTTAAAATTTTTAGATCGAAACGAAGAAAACAACTAAGAACAACTTGAAGGTCAAGATGAACACGAAGAACAAATTTTTGAAAAATTTTTAATAACTAAATAAAAATCAATAACCTCTTAATTTATGAAAAAGCAAAAATAAAAACAAATAAACAAGCAAAAAGCAAATATTTACAATAACTAATAATAAGGCACACATTTGCAATTCCCCGGCAACGGCGCCATTTTGAAAGAGAGAAACTCTCGCGCGATCTAGAATTTTCTAAAAATAAATTCCAGTTGTAAGTATAGCTTCTAGACTGACAAGAATTCCTTCCTTACAAAAGTTTTGTTTGTCACTTAAGCAAACCCAATAAAATTGATAACCGAGTATTTAAACCTCGGGTCGTCTTCTCAAGGAATTACTGGGAGGTATGATTTATTATTGGTTATGGAAAACAGTATTTTTGGGTTTTTAATGTATAAGGTAAAAAGCAAGAATAGTAAATGGCAAGAAAGTAAATTGTAAGTAATTAATTTAAATAAATAATAAAACTCTTGGCAAGGTATAAGAACTGGAAGTCCTATCCTAGTTATCCTTATCGATTGTGATGAGAATTGGATTTTTCTCCCACTTTGTTAACCTCTAACTAAGAAGGTAAGTTAAGTGGATGAATTAATTTGAATCCTCAAGTCCTAGTCTTTCTTTGGGAAAGGCTAGAGTGAGTGGAACTCGAGCTAATTCTTGAAAAATTCCAATTTTTAGTCAACACCTCGAGTTTGATAACTCAAGCGTCACCAATTATTTAACCAAAGCCAAAAGGGAAAATTCTAAATTTAATTGAAGACATCATAAATAGAATAAAGCAATCATAAATCTGAAACACACCAAATTACGTTTAAACATAAATTTAAATCTAACATGGAAAAGTTCATAAAGTAAATTGGGAAAATAAATAAAAGGAACATTGAACCTGAGAGGAAGTTGAAATCCTAAATCCTTTAAGAGGAATCCTAATCCTAAATCCTAAGAGAGAGGAGAGAACCTCTCTCTCTAAAAACTACATCTAAATTCTATGAATTATGAAAGCATGATCATGAATGAATGGATTTCCCCACTTTATAGCCTTTAATCTGTGTTTTCTGGGCCGCAAACTGGGTCGAAAACAGCCCAGAAATTGCTGGAGAAGAAATTTGTCACGCTGGTTTTCGTCACTGCGATGCGTCTGCGTGGAGCATGCGTTTGCATCACCTAGTGTCAGGGCAACTATGGCATATTAAATATCAAATCGAAGCCCCGGAAGTTAGCTTTCCAACGCAACTTGAACCGCCTTATTTGAACCTCTGTAGCTTAAGTTATGACTGTTTTAGTGCGAGAGGGTCAGGTTGACAGCTTTGCAGTTCCTTCAACTTCTTGTAGTCCTTCCACTTTTGCATGCTTCCTTTCCATCCTCCAAGCCATTCCTGCCCTGTAATTTCTAAAAATACTTAACACACATATCAAGGCATCGAATGGTATAAAGGGGAATTAATATTTGGTAATTTAAAGGCCAAAGTAGCATGTTTTGAATCATAGCACAAAATCAGGAGGGAAAACGTAAAACATGCGAATCATATGAATAAGTGGTTGAAAAGTTGATTAAAACCACTCAAATTAGCACAAGATAAACCATAAAATAGTAGTTTATCAAAGACCTTATTGGGCATTCAACGCCCAAAGTGGTAGAGAAGCTGGCATTGAACGCCAGCTATGGGGCAGTAGCTAGGCGTTCAATACCCAATGATCCCCCAATTCTGGCATTGAACGCCAATAAGGGGGTCCTTACTGGGCGTTCAACGTTCACAACAGCGCCATCACTGGCGTTGAATGCCAGTAAGGAGGACCTTACTAGACGTTCAACGCCCAAAAAGGCACACTCATTGGCATTGAATGCCAGTCAAAGGACACAAGCTGGGTGTTCAACGCCCAAGGAAGCACCATTACTGGCATTAAACGCCAGTAAGGAAGGCCTTGCTGGACATTCAGCACCCACCAAAGGCTTCCCTATCAAAGATCTGAAGGCAACTAAGGCTTGTGAGGATACTATAGAAGTTCCCTTGCAAGCCTTGTTGCAAATCATGGATTATGAAGAGTACTCCTCCTCTGATGAGGACGAGAAAACTAGAGAAGAGCAAGTTGCTCAGTACCTAGGACTTCTAATAAGGTTGAATGCCAAGTTGTTTGGCACAAAGCCATTAGAGGAAGAACCTCCAGTGCTAACCAAAGAGCTCAATGCCTTGGTTCAGCATAAGTTACGTCAGAAGAAGCTGGATCCTGGACGCTTCTTAATCCCTTGTGCCATAGGTACAATGACCTTTGATAAGGCTCTGTGTGATCTAGGGTCAAGCATAAACCTCATGCCTCTCTCTGTAATGGAAAGGCTGGGAATCTTTGAGGTACAACCTGCAAGAATCTCTCTAGAGATGGCAGACAAGTCCATGAAAAAGGCTTATGGACTAGTAGAGGATGTATTAGTGAAGGTTAAAAACCTTTACATCCCTGATGATTTCATAATCCTGGATATACTAGGGAGGAAGAGGATGAATCCATGATGAGCGGATATTTTATACGCTTTTTGGCATCATTTTCATATAGTTTTTAGTATGTTTTGTTTAGTTTCTATTAAGTTTTTATAGGTTTTAGTGTTAAATTTACATTTTTGAATTCTACTATGAGTTTTTGTGTTTTTCTACAATTTTATGTATTTTCTGGTTGAAATTGAGAAGCTGGAGAAAAAGTCTGATTCAGAGACAGAGAAAGCACTTCAAATGTTGTCCGGATCTGACCTCCTTGTATTCGAAAGAACTTTTCTGGAGATACAGAAGTTTAAATGGAGCGCTCTCAATGGCTATGGAAAGCTAACTTCCAAATATTTTCAGAAATATATAATAGTTCATACTTGCTTCGTATTAGAAAGCCCAAAACTGGAGTCCAACGCCAGCTACCTGCCCCCTTCTAGGTGTCCAGCGCCCATAGGGCAGAGAGCAACATCCAAATGCCTAGAGAAGACCCTCTAGCCAGTGTTCAACACCCTAGGAGCCTCAGAGCATGTGGATCTCATCAAAGCTCAGCCCAAACACTCACCAAGTAGGCCCCAGAAGTGGATTTTAGCACTAAATAGACTGTTTTACCCTTACGAGTTATCTGTTTAGTATTTAAAGTGTATTTTACATTCTCCTTACGAGGATAGCCACTATTTTTTATTCTCACTTTGTATTTTACATCAGTAAGAGTTTCTAAACCTCCTAGGTTGAGGGGAGGAGCCCTGCTGCGTCCTATGAATTAATAAAAGTATTACTGTTTCTTCTTCGATCTGTGTTTGATTAATACTAAGATGTATATTCGCACTTCAACATGGTGAATAGGATGATCAGTGACAATCAACTCTGTTCATCATACTAACATGAATGTTCCTGACAAACACCCGCGTCTACTTGGTTTCGTGTGAATACGTGGCCGGAAAGCATGAACCAACAGCTATGTTTATACATCTCTTAGACGGCTAATCCACGACTTCGTTGGGGACTTCTCGAGACATCAGTTCAGCTAATTTCCGGGGAGATTAGGATCTCCGTGGTATAGGCTAGAATCCAAAGAACCAGCATTCTCTGATCCGGAAGATTCGACCTTGTCTATGGCATTTTGAGTAGGATCGCCAAGAGAATGAACTGCTAGAGCTTCACCCTCCGTCAGATTGGATGACCACGGGCCATGGCGTTTGATCTGGAGCAGAGGAGATAAATGACCACAGGAAATGGCTTTGATCACATACAGCCTGCCATAGAAGAGATCATTCACAAGCAGAAAAGACAGTGATACCAGAGTTAATTCAGAAAGGCAAAGCAACTCCAATCCTTAACCCTATTCCTATCTCTGTTTATATATTAGACCTTTTTCACTCTATCAATCCAACAACCTCTTGATCTGCCTAACTATGACCTGCAAAATAACCATAGCTTGCTTCAAACCACAATCCTTGTGGGATTAACCCTGACTCGCTCAGGTATTACTTGGACGACCCAGTGCACTTGCTGGTACAACAGTACGAAGGTGTGGGGATTCGTGCTACTAAGTTTTTAGCGCTGTTGCCGAGGATTGTTGAGTTTGGACAAACTGACGAATTGTCTTGCGTCCTAGATCAGGTAATTTTTATTTTATTTGAGTCTTTTAATTTTTGTTTTCTTCTTCAATTTAAAAAAAAAAAACTCAAAAACCTTTTTAAAAAAATATTTTATTTTCTTTGTTTAATCTTTGTTCTTGGTTTGAGTCTTTGTTCAATTACAAAAATTTCAAAACTTTACCAAAAACCTTTATCTTTTTTGTCACCTTCTTCTTTTATTTGAGTCTTTTTTATTTTTTTCTTGGTTAAAATTTTTGTCCCCTATAAGTCCTTCTTTCAAAAAAAAAATTTTAAAATAGTTTCTTTGGTTAAATCTTGTGTCAAGTTTCTAAGTTTGGTGTCTTCTCGTTATTTTTCTTTAATTTTCGAAAATTTTTTTGTGGTTTTCTAAAAATTTTAAGTTTGGTGTTCTTTTTATGTTCTTGTGTTCTTTAAAGTCTTTGAGTCCTGTTCTTTGTGTTCTTGTTAGTCTTCAAAAGCGTTCTTCAGTCTTTTTGTGTTTTGATCTTAAAATTTTTAAGTTTGATGTTCCTTTGTGTTTTCCCTCCAAATTTTCAAAAATAAGGAGCATTAGATCTAAAAATTTTAAGCTTTGTGTCTTTTACTTGTTTTTCTCTTTCATCATTAAATTCAAAAAAAAAATTAAAAATATCTTTTCTATTTTTATTTTTACTTAATTTTCGAAATTTTTAAATAAAAATTCAGATTTCAATTTAAAATTTTTATCTTATCTAATCTTAGTCTTTAAGTTTTCAAAAAATCAAATCTTTTCAAAATTAAAAATCTTATCTTTTTCAAAATCAAAATTCAAATCTTTTCTTTTTAAAATCCTTTTCAAATCTTTTTAAATTTCTTATGTTATCTTTTTCTAATTTCAGATTTTGATTTCAAATCTTTTCTTATCTTATCTCTTATTTTATTTTAAATTCAAATCTTTTCTTAACCACTCATCTTCTCTCTCCTCTTTTTCAAAACTTTTTAACTAACTCTCATCTCTTCTTAATTTTCAAAACCTCCCTCCTATTTCTCTCTTCTCTTTTTCGAAAATACACTAACTAATTTTCAATTCTTTTTAAATTAATAACCTTAAATTTTGAAAATTAATTAATTAATAAATAAAAACAAAAATATTTTAATTCTTATTTATCTCTTTTATTTCTACTTCTCTTCTTTTCTACTTCTATTTATTCAAACTCATATCCCCTATTTTCAGAGTATACTTCCCTCGCTTCTTCTATTTTCACTTTTATTTCTCTCTTCTTTCTTCACATCTCACTAGAAGCTCTTTGGTCCAAGTAGCACAAAAAGCTTTCTTCTTTTCTTTCTTTCTTTTTTTTTTCTTGTTTATTTCCCTCTTGACTCCTGATCCTGAACTTGAGAAGACTCTAAGGAGGTGTTGAAAGAGCAAAATGGTCGACTTAGAATTCTTTCACAAAATAATTCCGTTGCAAGTATAGTTCCAAGCCAACAAGTAATGCTCAAATCAAATTTTTAATTCAAAGGATGTCACAATTCAAATCAAATTAACTGAGAGTATTTAGACTCCCGGGTCGTCTTCCCTAGGAACTAATGCCTATGAGTGCAAAATTTTGGTTGTAATAAGCAAGGGGTTTCAATGATTGAAGGAAACAAATAGAGAGATAAAAGAACGATCAAAATTGCAATTAATAAATTAATAAAGGAATAAAAGAACTATGTATGTAATATGGACAAGTAATGCTATAAAATGAGTGAAGAGTGGTTCAAAACATAAATGGAACCTTGACTTGAGATGAGTTATGGAATTCCTTCCTTCCCAAAACCACAACTATGATAATTTTGATGGATTAATCTCACTTAGTCTACCCTTAACATCGAAGAGTAAGTCAAGAGAGCATAATTGTTATTAATCCACAAATCCTAACTAACTTACTAATTGCCTTAGTAAGAAGCTAGCGTTAGTGGAAACAATAACAAGTAGCAACCTAAGAATTATCACTAAATGTTGGACATTATGACTCTAGTAATCCATATACTCACTTCCCCCAAGCCAAGGGGTGGAAATTTACCCCATAACTAAAATTGGCATTTCATCAAACGCATAGAGGGCATAATCATAAAACATGGCAAAATTGGGAAAATGATGAAAACTATGAACCACAAATGAACAAAATCAACAATGGCAATCCAATAAACATATAAAAACCATCAAACATCAAATTTATTAACCAACACTCAAAATTATAATATATATAATATATATAAGAAATTGAAATAGGAGCAAGTGTAGAACAAGAAATGTAATAAAAGGGAAAATTAAAGAAATACTTAAAATGAGAAAGCAAAATTCAAGATCAAAATTGAACTATAAAATGCTATATTAAAACCTAATTAAAACCCTAAGAGAGAATCTTGTATACTACACTACTCCTACTCCTACTATGTGTTTTCCTAATCTAAAAATGAGCAAGGGTTGTTGCCCCTTCATATAGCCTTTCTATTTCAGCTTCAGCCTTCCAGAAATGGGCCAAAAGAGCCCCAAAATCGCGAGCCATGTGACTTTTTAATGAAGTCACGCACTGGTACCTGTGCATACGCACAGATGTGTGCGTACGCACACATGCTGAAATTTTCTCTTGTGCATATGCACAAGGTGTTCTGCGTATGCACACATGACTGTGTGCTTCCCCCTTATTTTCTTCACGTGTTCTCCTTTTGTACATGCTTTCTTCCACTTTTGCCTTGCCAAACTTGCCTCTAGGACCTAAAATCACTCAACAAACATGTCATGGCATCGAATGGCATAAACGTAGGATTAAAATTCACTAATTTAAGCACAAAAGTGCATGTTTTTACATTTAAGTCCAATTTAGGGAGAAAAAATAAAAGTATGCTATTTGGATGAATAAATGTGGGTTTATATGATGAAATCCACTCAAATCAAACCAAAATATATCGTCAAATATGGATTCATCAGGCGTCTACATCAAGCTAGAGCACAACACTCTGGAAGAGACCTTTCAGAAAGTTTTGAACAAGAACTAGGAGACATGGCCGAACCTGAAAGTGATGCCAGAAAGGTTCTTGGTGACTTCACCATGCCTACCTCTGACTTTTATGGTAGAAGTATCTCTGTACCTGCCATTGGAGCTAATAATTTTGAGCTTAAGCCTCAGTTAGTCTCTCTTCTATAGCAAAACTGCAAGTTCCATGGACTTCCAATGGAAGATCCACATCAGATTTTAGCTGAGTTCTTACAGATCTGTGATACTGTAAAGACTAATGGAGTAGATCATGAAGTCTACAAGCTGATGCTCTTTTCCTTTGCTGTAAGAGACAGAGCTAAGCTATGGTTGGATGCCCAACCAAAAGAGAGCTTAGACTCTTGGGAAAAGCTGGGTAATGCTTTTCTGGCTAAATTCTTTCCCCCTCAAAGGATGAGCAAGATTAGAGTGGAAGTTTAAACCTTCAGACAAAGAGAAGGTGAATCCCTCTATGAAGCATAGGAAAGATACAAGAAATTGATCAGGAGATGTCCTCCTGACATGCTCTCAGAATGGTCTATCATAGGCGTGTTATATGATGGTCTATCTAAGATATCCAAACTTTCATTGGACAGCTCTGCAGGTGGATCACTCCACTTGAAGAAAACACCTACAGAAGATAGAGAACTCATTTAAATGGTTGCAAATAACCAATTCATGTAAAATTCTAAAAGGAATAAACTATGGGACCTCTCAGAAGAAAGGAGTTCATGAAGTTGATACTCTGAATGCTATATTGGCTCAGAATAAGATCTTGACTCAGCAAGTCAATATGATCTCCCAGCATCTGATTGGAATGCAAACTGCAGCTGGCAGTACTCAGGAAGCTTCTTTTGAAACAGAAGCTTATGATCCTGATCAACCCACCATGGAGGAGGTGAACTATATGGGAGAACCCTATGAAAACACCTACAGTCCTTCATGGAGGAACCATCCTAACCTTTCATGGAAGGATCAACAGAAACCTCAGCAAGGTTTCAATAACAATCAAGGTGGAAGGAACCAGATTAAGTTCAATAACAGACCACCATTCCCATCTTCTCAAGGAAATATGGAAACCTCTAAGCAAAACCTCTCTGACATAGTCACTTTGGTTTTCATCCCCTTTAAGACCATTCAAAGTTTCATGAATGAAACAAGGTCCTCTATTAGAAACTTGGAGGTGCAAATTGGTCAACTGAGCAAGAAGATCCCTGAGATTCCTTTTGAAACTCTTCCTAGTAATACTGAGGTAAATCCTAAAGAAAAGTGTAAGGCCATAACCATGGAGATAGAGGCCGAATCTGAGGAGGATGGGGGTGGCAATGAACGCCAGTGAAGGACATATCACTGGGCGTTCAACGCCCAATCTGGCAGCAAGGCTGGCACTGAATGCCAGTGAGGAACCCCTCACTGGGTGTTCAATGCCCATCCTGGCCACAGAGCTGGCGTTGAATGCCAGCCAGGGAGCACTGGCTGGGTGTTCAACGCCCAAAGACCTAAGCTTTTTGGCGTTGAACGCCAGTGAGGAACCCCTCACTAGGCGTTTAATGCCCAACCATGCAACCTTTCTGGTGCTAAACACCAGTGAGGAACCCCTCGCTGGGCGTTCAACGCCCACACACCCAGGGAAGCTGGCATTGAACGCCAGCAAGGACATCCCTATTGGGCGTTCAACCCCCAAAAGCATAGAGGGACTGGCGTTTAACACCAGTGAGGGTGGACAGCAAGGGCGTTCAGCACCCAAAGAGCTCATAGAGCTGGCGTTAAACACCAGTCAAAGCACACCCTTAGAGTGCTTAAATCCTTCATGCAAAAATTTAGTTGTCACAAGTACGAACCCCAATAAAAAAAATAACCGAAGTATTCAAACCTCGGGTCATCTCTCAAAGGAATTGCAGGGAAATGTTCTTGTTATCGGTTATGGTAAAGTGTTTTTGGGGTTTTGAATAAGAAACATGAAGGATAATTGCAAGAAAGTAAAGGAAACTCAAATGTAAAAAGGTCTTGGCAAGAAATGATGGTCAAGGATTGTTATCCTTGTCACTAAATACAACATGATAATTGCAAGGATTAATCTCATTAAGTCATTCTCTAACAAGTAAAGGAAAGTCAAATGGACTACACCAATCCTAATCCATAAGTCCTAACCTTCTCACTAATTAATCTAGGGAAAGCTAGAGTCAATGCACACCAATTACCAACACTTGGACATTAGCAACTCAAGTTCACCTAAGTTACCATCCCAAGCCAAGAACACAAAAATTTATTCTAACATCCTTCCAAGCATTTTATCAAACACTTGGAAGGCATAAAAGGAAAGCAAAATAAAATTGCAAGAAAAATAAATCTACAACTACTACTTGCAAGGAATTAAACAACAACAATTCAAATCAACAATAAAGGAACATGAAACATAAATTGCATTAAAGGAAAATAGAGAAAACAAGAGTGCATCAACAACAAGTAAAAAATTACAAGAATAAAATGCTAAACTAGAGAAAGCAAAGGTAGAAGAACAAGGAATTGAAGATGAAAAGTAAATCAAAGCATGAATTAAACCTAGATCTAAGTAATCCTAATCTAGATCTAACCGAATTCTAAAGAGAAGAGAGAGCTTCTCTCTCTAGAAACTAACTCTAAACTAAACTATGTGATCCCTACCTTGACTCCTCTTGAATTCTGCATGTAATAGGCTCAGAAATGAGTTGGATCTGGGCCTGGGAAGCCCAGAAATCGCCCCCAGCGGTTTCACTTTAATGAAGTCACGTGCAAGCATCGACGCGTACACATGGGTCACGCGTACGCGTCGCTTGACATTTTGCTATCCACGTATACGCGTCGCCATGTGACTCCATATCCACGCGTGCGCGTTTGCTACGCGTGCGCATCGGTGTAAGCACTCTAAATCCTTGATTTTTCATGATTTCTCCACTTGCATACTTTTCTCTTCACTCCTTTGATCCATTCGTAGTCTTTTCAACCTAAATTCATTAACAAACGCATCAAGGGCTAGTGGAATCAAAGGTGAATTAAAATTAACAAATTAATTCATTGAATAAATGTGGAAAAAGTGGATAAAATCCACCTAAATTAAGCACAAAATGTACTACAAAATAGTGGTGATCAAATCTCCCCACACTTAAACCAAGCATGTCCTCATGCTTAAATCAAGAAAGAAACAAAGGGTATCAACATTTATTCAATACAACTAAACTATATGCAATCTACTTACATGCAACTATCTAATTGAATGCAATTACTTAGTCAAAATAAATCAATTCCCAAGAAAACCAATATGAGCATAAGGGCTAAAGGTATTAACAACCAAGCCAAACCACAATTGAATTGATTTATTAAAGATTATACAAACTTGCAAGAAAAGTGATGATCATGGGTGAAAACATGTAATTGAGCAATCGAACCCTCACCGGATGTGTATCTGCTCTAATCACTCAAGTGTATAGGGTTGATTCACTCAATTCTCTTCTAATCATGTTTTCCAAGATTTGTTTTTCATCTAACAATCAACAATTATTCAATGCATTTATACATATATCATGAGGTCTTTCTCATAGGTTGTAGTGGGGCTAGGGTCAAGTTAGGATTCATATGGCTAAGTGGGCTAGAATTTGAATCTTGATTGACTTAAACTTTCCACCTAACCTATGACAACCTATACAATTTCAAAGCTAACCTAACTACCCATTCTTCACTTTTTCAAATACTTATGCATTCTCTTTTCTTGATCACAACTCATATGCATTGATTATTATTGAACTTTGTTTTGGGGCATTTTGTCCCCTTCTTATTGCTTTTCCTTTTTTCTTCTTTTCTTCTTTATATATATATATATATATATATATATATATATATATATATATATATATATATTCTTTGTTATTTTCTCATTTTTTTTCTTTTTGCAATAAAGTATATACAAAAGTATCAATGCATATGGTTTTACATTTAATTACCACATGAGTATGTACCCAATTCCCAAGATCTTCAATAAAGATACAACAGACACCTTTTTCCAACTAATGTCCCAAGTTTTTCCACACTTGAATGATACACACTCACTAGCCTAAGCTAATCAAGGATCCAAATTAAGGCCATTTATTGTTTTTCGCTTCAAGGCTTGTAATGTGCTAAAATTAAGAACAATTGGGTTAATCGTAGGCTTAAAGTTGGCTAACAAAGGAAGATAAAAGGTAAGGCTATTTGGGTAAGTGAGCTAATTGAAACAATCACTACTAGAAAACTAATTATTACAGACGGATATTTCTGACAGATTTTATCCCATGGAAATACAGACGGAATTTTAGAGGGATTTTTTGTCGGAAAACAAAAAAAATGAATTAGCATAAATTACAGATGTAAAAAAATCCGTCGATAATTCTGTTAGAAAAATTAATTTTTTTCGTCAAAAATGGGTACAGACAGAAAAATCCATTTGTAATTAAATAGACAAAACGGTGCATTTTATTAAATTATTACAGACGAATTTTCCGTCTGTAATTTAAAATTTTCGGTAGGAAAATATTGATGTAAACCTAACTTAACCCTAGTGTCTTGAACTTCATTCACAATTCACACACGTTCATTCACACTTCACACGCGAGCTTCTTCCTCACTAGCTGCTTCTTCTCTGGTCGCACGAGCTTCTTCCGCCGTTGCCGCCGTTCGCATCGCACAATCTCTCTATCATCCCTTGCTTCGCACGAGCTCCTTCCGTCGTCACTCTCGTCACGTCTGCTCCCGTGGTCGCCATCGTTGCAGAGCTCCCTCTGCTGCTCTCGTCACGTCTGCTCCCTTCATCGCCATCGTCACAGAGCTCTTTCCGCCGCCGCTCTTGTCGCGTTTGCTCCCTTAGTGAATTTCAAGTATAATCTGATTTTGTGATTTTGTTGCTTAGGGCTCAATTTTCTGTGCCAATTTTAGGTTTATCAATTTTTCTTCGCAGTTTCTATCTTCTTGTTGCTGTTGATATAGTTTCTATCTTCGCAGTTTCTACTTTCTTATTACTGTTCTCTATGAAGAGTGGAGAAAGTGTAAAAGTGGTGAATTTCATATAATTTATTGTGTTGTTCAAGAGTTAAATTGGGATAAGCTAAAAAATGTTTCTCATGGTGCAGATATATGTGGATGGAACAACTACCATGTCTACTCATGAAAGAAAAGCTAGCATTAGAGAATTCTATGGTATTTTTCCTCTATTTTGTTGTATGATAAGTTGTTTTGCATCTTTGGGTCAGCTAATTTAGAATATTTGTTGAGTTTTTGCATTTATCAGCGGTAATTTATCTGTCTTTGTTACAACTTCAGAAAGGGGTTGCAGATTCAGGGGATAAGAAATAGAAAGCTGTTTGTATGGAGAGGTATCAAAAAAGAGACAGTGAGGATCATCAACAACATTCTGATATAGACATTGAAAGAGAAGAATATGGAATATGCATGGAAGTGAATAGTAAGATTGTGTTGCCTAACTGCATCCATGCTATGTGCCTGAAACGTTACCGTGAATGGTACCCACTCTTTCTTGGTTGCTACTGCATCATGATTCTTTGTACTTCTCCATCAATATATTGTTGCAGTTGAATGTTATTTGGCAGTGTTTAGGGTGCTTTCATGCTTAGTTGTTGATTAGCACTAGAATATTGTTATGAGAAAGAAGGCAATGAAGGGCAATATTGGTGCTTAAGTTGTTTGCAATATGTTCTTATATGATTCATCAAAAACATTGTCTTCAATTTTAGATATCCATTATCATCATCCGATTGAAATTTGGTTCGATACATGATAATATATCTACTTCGTGTTTTGGGTCTTTACATTGATCATTCTTTTGCAATTGCATACCAAACTTAAAGAGTTGATGCTGCAGCTGCATCAATCACTGTATCTCATTTATGACATGTTTTTTAGGAGAACAAAATCCCAATCGTGCCCCTTTTGTCACGATAGTCTAAAGAGAGTGAACTCGTGTGATCTCTGGGTATTTACCGATAGCCACCAGAGTATGATGAATCATGTTTGTTACTTTAAATTGACACATTCACATGGCAAAACAGAACATGCACCTAATGGATCAAATTCAATTATACCATTGAACCATTTTATTCTTTTATTTGCAGGTATATATATGGTAGAGTTTCTCCTAAATTAGATGTCTTTGCTTTTGGGGCTTTATGAGCTTATTTCTGCTAAAGAAGCTGTGATCAATGGTGGTGCTGAAATCAAGGGACTTATAGCTTTGGTGAATTTTGATACCCTACTATGCATTACTGATAAACCACTATTTTATGGTTTATCTTGTGTATAATTGAGTGGTTTCATCAAGCCATCACCCACTTATTCATACTAATTGAATGATTTTACATTCTCCTTCCTAGTATAGTTTTATGGTTGAAAACTTGCTTCCTAAAGAACTTTAACTTATGTATTTTAATTCTCCTTTATACCATTCGACGCTGTGATCCGTGTGTTAAGTGTGTCAGGCTTTATAGGGTAGGAATGGCTTAGAGAATGAAGAGGAAGCTTGCAAAAATGGAAGGAACACAAGAAACTAAGGAGATGACCAGCGAACACCGACGCACGTGCATGGATCACGCGAGCGCGCGGAATGGAGAAAATTACAGCGACGCGTGCGCATGCCTGACGCGTACGCGTGGATTGGAGTCTGGACAAATAACGCGAACGCGTAGACGACGCGTACGCGTGACAAGGAAAATCACTGAATGACGCGCATATGTGGACGACGTGTACGCGTGACCTGCGCGATCTGCAGAATTAACAGAAAATGATGGTGGTGATTTCGGGCCGCGTTTTGACCCAGTTTTCGACTCAGAAACACAGAATAAAGCCAGGGAATATGCAGAGACTCAACAGAAAACTTTAGACACATTGATACATTCTCATTAGGATAGTTTTTAGGTTTTTAGATTTGAATTTAGAGAGGATTACTCTTCCTCTAGGTTCTCTTTATATTCCCAGTTTATTGCTTTTGCTTTTGGATATTGAAGAGTTATTACCTCCGTTGAAGATACTATTCTAGTTTGTTTCCTTGCTTACTCTTTTATTTATTCCATATTCTTAAGTCTTGTTTAAAGTAGTAATTGGATTATTTTCATAGATTGTTAGTGCAAAGGATTACTTTTACTTTTAATTAATTTTTGAATCCCTATTTTATTTAAGTTATCATGTCTTCTTCTTATATTTTTATGAGCATTATATTCATGTCAATGGAGTAGACTCCATACTTGACATGGGATTGATTAAAAGGAGACACTTGAGTTGGAAGGCTTAAGTGCTGATTAAGTTGGAAGTTGTTGGCTAGTTCTGTATTTACTAACGCTAAACCTTCCCAAGGGAGAGGACTAGGATTTGCGAATAAGAGTTAGCTCAATCACTTGACTTTCCTTTATTTAGTAAGGGTTAACTAAGTGAAAACAACAACCTTTTTAATACTACACTTAAGAGACCCCAACAAGGATAGAACTTCCAATTAATCATTCCCCCAGTCAAGGCTTTTATCTAGAATATTAATAATCATTCTTAGTTTTTATTGCTTTAATTTACAATTATTTAATAGCTTATTATCCAACTTAAACTCTCTTGAAATTTCCTTATTAATAAAATAGCATCCTTTCTTGCAACTCGTTGGGAGACGACCTGGGACTCATACTCCCAGTATTTTTATTCTAAATTTTTGTGACACCTTTCTAAATTGGTGAGGTGGATTTTAGCTGGTTAAGAGCTATACTTGCAACGCTGTTTTTATATTACAATCTCTTAATTGGCCTAACTTCTGTCACGCACCAGTTTTTTACGCCGTTGCTGGGGAGTTGCAATTGTGTGATAAATTATTAATTAGTGTATATATTGGTGCACGAATTGTAAATCACACTTTTCACGACTCGTACCACTAACCAGCAAGTGCACTGGGTCGTCCAAGTAATACCTTACGTGAGTAAGGGTCGATCCCACGGAGATTGTCGGCTTGAAGCAAGCTATGGTTATTTTGTAATTCTTAGTCAGGAAATTAATAATAAAATTGGTTGGGTTTATGAAGAGTAATTAACATAAAATAAATAATACTTGTTATGTAGTAATGTAGAACAGATTGAGGTTTTGGAGATGCTTTGTCTTCTAAATCTCTGCTTTCCTACTATCTTCTTCTTCACGCACGCAGGTCTCCTTCCATGGCAAGCTGTATGTTGGTGGATCACCGTTGTCAATGGCTACCAGCCGTCCTCTCAGTGAAAAGGGTCCATGTACATGGCTAATCATCTGTCGGTTCTCACTAATGTTGGAATAGGATCCATTGATCCTTTTGTACACTGTCACTGCGCCCAACATTCATGAGTTTGAAGCTTGTCATAGTCATCCCTTCCCGGATCCTACTCGGAATACCACAAATAAGGTTTAGACTTTTCGGATCTCAGGAATGCTGCCAATTGATTCTAGCTTATACCACGAAGACTCTGATCTCACGGATTTGAATGCTCTGTTGTCAGGAGAGGTAATCAAACTCGTGAACTAGGAACAAAAGAAATACACACTCAATCTAAGGTAGAACAGAAGTGGTTGTCAGGCACGTGTTCATAGGTTGAGAATGGTGATGAGTATCACGGATCATCACATTCATCATGTTGAAGTGCGAGTGAATATCTTAGAATAGAAACAAGCGTAATTGAATGGAAAACAATAGTAATTGTATTAATCCATCAAGACACAGCAGAGCTCCTCACCCCCAACCATGGAGTTTAGAGACTCATGCCGTTGAAGATACAAGGTTCAGATGCAAATTGTCATGAGGTACATAGTAAGTCTCTAAAATTAGTTTTTATACTAAACTAGTGACCTAGGTTTAGAGAAAATGAGTAAACTAAGATAGATAGTGCAGAAATCCACTTCAGGGGCCCACTTGGTGTGTGCTTGGACTGAGCATTGAGCTTTACACGTGTAGAGGCTTCTCTTGGAGTTAAATGCCAGGTTGCAGCCTGTTTGTGGCGTTTAACTCTGGTTTGTAACCTGTTTCTGGCGTTTAACTTCAGAATAGGGCAGGAAGTTGGCGTTTAAATGCCAGTTTGCGTCGTCAAAACTTGGGCAAAGTAGGGACTATTATATATTGATGGAAAGCCCTAGATGTCTACTTTCCAACGCAATTGCGATCGCGCCAATTGGGTTTCTGTAGCTCCAGAAAATCCATTTCGAGTGCAGGGAGGTCAGAATCCAACGGCATCTGCAGTCCTTTTTCAGCCTCTGAATCAGATTTTTGCTCAGGTGCCTCAATTTCAGCCAGAAAATACCTAAAATCACAGAATAATGCACAAACTCATAGTAAAGTCTAGAAATGTGATTTTTGCATAAAAACTAATAAAAATATACTAAAAAGTAGCTAAATCCTACTAAAAACTATATGAAAATACTCCCAAAAAGCGTATAAAATATCCGCTCATCACAACACCAAACTTAAACTGTTGCTTGTCCTCAAGAAACTAGATAAATAAGACAGAATAGAAAGAAAATCAAGAGGCAATAACATCTCAGAGTTTTATATGAAGCTCAAATTCTCATTAGATGAGCGGGACTAGTAGCTTTTTGCTTCTAAACAGTTTTGGCACCTCAATTTATCCTTTGAAGTTCAGAATGATTGGCATCTATAGGAACTCAGAATTCAGATAGTGTTATTGATTCTCCTAGTTTAGTATGTTGATTCTTGAACACAGCTACTTTATGAGTCTTGGTTGTGGCCCTAAGCACTTTGTTTTCTA
This sequence comes from Arachis hypogaea, assembly GCF_003086295.3. NCBI lineage: Eukaryota > Viridiplantae > Streptophyta > Magnoliopsida > Fabales > Fabaceae > Arachis > Arachis hypogaea. The sequence continues at coordinate 83,349,358 of NC_092049.1, read as the reverse complement.
GTATTACCACCGGATACATAAATACCACGGACACATAACTGGGTGAACCTTTTCAGATTGTGACTTAGCTTTGCTAAAGTCCCCAGTTAGAGGTGTCCAGAGTTTTTAAGCACACTCTTTTGCTTTGGACCACGACTTTAACCGCCCAGTCTCAAGTTTTTCAGTTGACACCTTCACGCCACAAGCACATGTTTAGGGACAGCTTGGTTTATCCGCTTAGGCCAGAATTTTAAATTGTCAATAACATTTTTCCTTTTTCATTATTCTTTCAAGAGCCAACAAATTTAACATTCATAAACTTCACTATCAAAAATTATGCATTGTTCAAGCATTCATTCAGAAGACAAAAAGTATTGCCACCACATATAAATTATGCTAAAAAATCTGCTATTTTATTCATGTTTAATGATGATAAGAAAAATAAATTATAGCTTACTTGGAGATAATAAAAAAAAAATAAAGATACTAATTACTATTATTCATGTGACTCCTAAGGTAGATCTCTAATAGCAAAAGTTATCACAGAGTTAAGATTAGGACTCAACAACCTTTATTTTGAGAGATGGATGCTCCTTCAATCTGTGGGGTGTCTGGCCCTTCAAGAGACAGCTTCTGGCGCTTCAGCTCCTGTAGCTCATGCCCTTGCTTCTCTTGTTCCTTCAGCAGTTTGCAGAGCATGCTATTTTGAACTTGCTGTTCTTCTTTCAGTTGATCCATAGCTTCTTGCAGCTTGGTGACAGATGCTTCTAGGTGGGTCTAGTAGTCAATCTGAGGGATTTCTGGGAGGAACTCATGTGCCCTCCTTTTGATGGAGTTATCTTGCACTTGTTGTCCTTCCATTGAATTTTTGGTGATTGAGTGCTCGACTGAGATATACTCATCCACTCCCATCTTTACCCCAACATCTTTACATAGTAGAGAGATTAAGCTTGGGTAAGCCAATTTGGCATCAGTGGAGTTCTTGTTTGCAATTGTGTAAAGCTCACAAGAGATCAGATGATGAATCTCCACTTCGTTTTCCAGCATAATGCAGTGGATCATCACTGCTCTTTTGACACTTTAGAGCGGTTACTGGTGGGCAGTATAGAACGCCTAATGAAGTCTAGCCAGCCCCTAGCAACTGGTTTGAGATCTCCTCTCTTGAGTTGATTTGGGACCTTTTGTGTTGGTTATCCACTTGGTTCCAGGAATGCACATGTCCTCTAGAACTTGGTCCAAGCGCTTATCAAATCTCACTATTCTTCTATTAAAGGATTCTGGATCATCTTGTAGTTGAGGCAGCTTGGAGATCTCTCTTATTTTGTCCAGGTGGAAGTAAATAATCTTTCCTCTGACCATGGTTCGAAAGGTATAGAAGGCGGTTCCAGTCATTCTCTGCTTATCTGTTTGCCACAGATTTGAGTAGAATTCCTGAACCATGTTTCTACCCACCTTTGGCTCAGGATTAACTAGAATTTCCCAGCCCCTGTTTCGAATCTGCTCTTAGATCTCCGGATATTCGTCTTCTTTCAGATCGAATTTAACTTCCGGGATCACTGACCTTAGACACATTATTTTGTGGTAATGGTCTGCCTATTCTTTGGTTAAGAACCTCTCCTGATTCCAAAGTGGTTTTGGAGTGTTCTCTTTCTTGCCTCTTGAAGTGGTTTGTTTTCCCTTAGGAGCCATGATCTTAGTGAAGCTTAGCTCAGTGATCACGAAAAACACACCAAACTTAGAAATTTGCTTGTCCTCAAGCAAAAGAAAGGAAAGGAGAGGAATAAAAGGAGAGTCAAATTCGAATTATGGAGGAGAGGGGGAGGCCGAATGTGAATTTATAAGGGAGGGGGTGGGTTCGAAAATTTTGAAAAAGATATGATAGAAGATAAGATTTGTAAAAGATAAATATGATATGAAAAAGATGAAATTTTAAAATTGAAAAGATATGAGAGATTTAAAAAACATAAATCTGCGTTTGAAAAGATAATATGATGAGTTGAAAAAGATTTGAGAAGAAATTAAAAAGATAGATGAGTTTTGAAAAAGATTTGAAAAGGAATTGAAGAAGATTTGAGAAAGATTTTTTTAGGATTAAAGAAAAATTTATTTTTAATTTATTTTATTTTTTATTTTTTTTTTGAAATTGAAATTGAAATATGATAATTTGTAACGTATTTTTGCAAGAAATTTTGAATGGAACTATGAAAATTTGAAAAAAAAATTGAGTTGGAAACAAAACTTCCTCCCTTCCACATTCCTGGCGTTAAACGCCCAGAATGGCACTCATTCTGGCGTTTAACGCCTATTTGTTGCTTCTTTTGGGCGTTTAACGCCCAACCAGGTACCCTGGCTGGCGTTAAACGCCAGAAAGCCTTTATCACTAGGCATTTTTCTAAACGCCCAGGATGCTGCAATTCTGGCGTTAAACGCCCAGAATGGTACCCATTATGGGCGTTTAACGCCCACAATACCCCTTACTGGCATTTTTGTGCCAGTAAGCTCTTTTTCTCTGCATTATGCTCTGAATTCTTCTGTAACTCTATGAACTCCTGCAATTGTTAATTAACATTGAAGATAATTTATATCAAACTCATATAATTATTATTTGAATAACAAATAAACCTTGTTAATGGCTGCGTTGCCTCCCAGCAAGCGCTTCTTTATTGTCTTTAGCTGGACCTTACTGAGCTTTTAATCTAGTCTCAGTTTTGAGCATTCTTGCTCAACATTGCCTTCAAGATAATGCTCGACTCTCTATCCATTAACAATGAACTTTTTATCAGAGTCAATATCCTGAAGCTCCACATATCCATATGGTGACTTGTAATCACATATGGTCCCCTCCACCGGGATTTTAATTTCCCAGGGAATAATCTGAGCCTAGAGTTCAACAGCAGAACCTTCTGTCTTGGTTCAAAGACTCTGGATGACAGTTTCTTATCATGCCACCTTTTTGCTTTCTCCTTGTACATTTTTGCATTTTCGAAAGCATTGAGTCTGAATTTCTCTAGCTCATTTAACTGGAGTAATCTCTTCTCTCCAGCTAACTTAGCATCTAGATTTAGGAACCTGGTTGCCCAGTAGGCCTTATGCTCTAGTTCCACGGGCAGATGACAGGCCTTGCCATACACAAGCTGGTATGGAGAGGTTCCTATAGGAGTCTTGAACACTGTTCTGTATGCCCACAGAGCATCGTCCAAGCTTTTTGCCCAATCCCTTCTACGGGCAATTACAGTCCGTTCCAGGATTCTCTTTAGTTCTCTATTAGAGACTTCAGCCTGCCCATGGTTCTGTGGATGATATAGAGTTGCTACCTTGTGGCTAATTCCATATCGGACCATAGCAGAGTAAAGCTGTTTATTGCAGAAATGAGTGCCCCCATCACTGATTAGTAGTCTAGGGACACCAAACCTGCTGAAGATATGTTTCTGGAGGAACTTCAGCACTGTCTTAGTATCATTAGTGGGTGTTGCAATTGCCTCTACCCATTTAGATACATAGTCTACTGCCACCAGAATATACGTGTTTGAGTATGATGGTGGGAAAGGCGCCATGAAGTTAATACCCCATACATCAAACAACTCAATCTCCAAGATCCCTTGTTGAGGCATGGCGTAACCATGAGACAGATTACCAGCTCTCTGGCAACTGTCATAGTTACGTACAAACTCTTGGGAATCTCTATAGAGAGTAGGCCAGTAGAAACCACATTGGAGGACCGTAGTGGCTGTTCGCTCACCTCCGAAATGTCCTACATATTGTGATCCATGGCAATGCCATAGGATCTTTTGCGCCTCTTCCTTGGGCACACATCTACGGATTATTCTGTCTGCACATCTCTTAAAGAGATATGGTTCATCCCATAAGTAGTACTTTACATCAGAAATCAATTTCTTTATTTGCTGACTGCTGTACTCTTTGGGTATGAATCTTACAGCCTTATAGTTTGCAATGTCTGCAAACCATGGTGTTTCCTGAATGGCAAATAGTTGCTCATCTGAAAAGGTTTCAGAGATCTCAATGGAGGGGGAGGACGCCCCTTCTACTGGTTCTATCTGGGACAGATGATTGATGCACGAAATTGTGATCCTTAACAACGGCGCCAAAAACTTGGTGCTCGGAACGTAATTCACACACTTTGTCACAACTTCGCACAACTAACCAGCAAGTGCACTGGGTCGTCCAAGTAATAAACCTTACGTGAGTAAGGGTCGATCCCACGGAGATTGTCGGCTTGAAGCAAGCTATGGTCACCTTGTAAATCTCAGTCAGACAGATTCAAATGGTTATAGAGAATTGATAATTAAAACATAATTAAAATATAAAAGGGGATAAAGATACTTATGTAATTCATTGGTGAGAATTTCAGATAAGCGTATAGAGATGCTTTTGTTCCTAAACCTCTGCTTTCCTGCTGTCTTCATCCAATCATTCTCACTCCTTTCCATGGCAAGCTTATGTAGGGCATCACCGTCGTCAATGGCTACATCCCGTCCTCTCAGTGAAAATGGTCCAAAATGTGCTGTCAGCACACGACTATTCATCTGTCGGTTCTCGATCATACTGGAGTAGGATTCAGTAATCCTTTTGCGTCTGTCACTACGCCCAGCACTCGCGAGTTTGAAGCTCGTCACAGCCATCCCTTCCCGGATCCTACTCGGAATACCACAGACAAGGTTTAGACTTTTCGGACCTCAAGAATGGCCACCAATAATTCTAGCTATACCACGAAGACTCTGATCTCATGGAATGGAAGGCTCGGTTGTCAGGCGAGGCAACCATGCGTCATGAACCAGAAGGCTAAGAGATACACACTCAAGCTATTGCAAGTAGAACGGAAGTGGTTGTCAGGCACGCGTTCATAGGTGAGAATGATGATGAGTGTCACGGATCATCACCTTCCTCAGGTTGAAGAACAAGTGTATATCTTAGATAAGAAATGGGCTTGAATTGAATAGAAAAACAATAGTACTTTGCATTAATTCATGAGGAACAACAGAGCTCCACACCTTAATCTACAGTGTGTAGAAACTCTACCGTTGAAAATACATAAGAACAAGGTCCAGGCATGGCCGAATGGTCAGCCCCCATGATCTAAGAACTAAATGTCCAGAGATGTAAATACAATAGTAAAAAGTCCTATTTATACTAAACTAGTTACTAGGGTTTACAGAAATAAGTAAATGATGCAGAAATCCACTTCTGGGCCCACTTGGTGTGTGCTTGGGCTGAGCATTGAAGCTTTCACATGTAGAGGTCTTCCTTGGAGTTCAACGCCAGTTTGTAACCTGTTTCTGGCGTTTAACTCTGCTTTGCAACCTGTTTCTAGCGTTTAACTCCAGAATAGGGCAGAGAGCTGGCATTGAACGCCAGTTTGCGTCGTCTAAACGGGATTAAAGTATGAACTATTATATATTGTTGGAAAGCCCTGGATGTCTACTTTCCAACGCAATTGAGAGCGTGGCATTTGGACTTCTGTAGCTCCAGAAAATCCACTTTGAGTGCAGGGAGGTCAGAATCCAACAACATCTGCAGACCTTCTTCAGCCTCTGAATTAGATTTTTGCTCAAGTCCCTCAATTTCAGCCAGAAAATACCTAAAATCACAGAGAAACACACAAACTCATAGTAAAGTCCAGAAATGTGACTTTTATTTAAAAACTAATAAAAATATACAAAAAACTAACTAAATCATACTAAAAACTATGTAAAAACAATGCCAAAAAGCGTATAAATTATTCGCTCATCACAACACCAAACTTAAACTGTTGCTTGTCCCGAAGCAACTGAAAATCAAATAGGATAAAAAGAAGAGAATATACTATAAATTCCAAATATCAATGAAACTTAGCTCCAATTAGATGAGCGAGACTAGTAGCTTTTTGCCTTTGAACAATTTTGACATCTCCCGTTATCCCTTGAAGTTCAGAATGATTGGCATCTATAGGAACTCAGAATTCAGATAGTGTTATTGATTCTCCTAGTTCAGTATGTTGATTCTTGAACACAGCTACTTTATGAGTCTTGGCCGTGGCCCTAAGCACTTTGTTTTCCAGTATTACCAACGGATACATAAATGCCACAGACGCATAACTGGGTGAACCTTTTCAGATTGTGACTCAGCTTTGCTAAAGTCCCCAATTAGAGGTGTCCAGGGTTCTTAAGCACACTCTTTTTTTTTTTACTTTGGACCTTGACTTTAACCGCTCAGTCTCAAGTTTTCACTTGACACCTTCACGCCACAAGCACATGGTTAGGGACAGCTTGGTTTAGCCGCTTAGGCCAGGATTTTATTCCTTTAGGCCCTCCTATCCACTGATGCTCAAAGCCTTGGATCCTTTTTATTACCCTTGCCTTTTGGTTTTAAGGGCTATTGGCTTTTTGCTCTTGCCTTTTGGTTTAAAGAGCTTTTGGCTTTTTCTGCTTGCTTTTTCTCTTTTTTTTTTCTCTTTTTTTTTCTTTTTTTTTTCTTTTTTTTCGCAAGCTTTTGTATTCACTGCTTTTTCTTGCTTCAAGAATCAATTTTATGATTTTTCAGATTATCAATAACATTTCTCCTTTTTCATCATTCTTTCAAGAGCCAACATATTTAACATTCATAAACCACAATATCAAAAGACATATGCACTGTTCAAGCATTCATTCAGAAAACAAAAAGTATTGTCACCACATCAAAATAATTAAACTAGTTTCAAGTATGAATTCGAAACCATGTACTTCTTGTTCTTTTATTTTTAGAACAGTTTTCATTTAAGAGAGGTGATGGATTCATAGGACATTCATAGCTTTAAGACATAGACACTTAAACACTAATGATCATGTAATAAAGACACAAACATAATTAAACATGAAGCATAGTAAACGAAAACTAGGAAAATAAGATCAAGGAGATTAAGGAACGGGTCCACCTTAGTGAGGGTGGCGTCTTCCTCTTCTTGAAGAACCAATGGTGCTCTTGAGCTCCTCTATGTCTCTTCCTTGTCTTTGTTGCTCCTCCCTCATAGCTCTTTGATCTTCTCTAATCTCATGGAGGATGATGGAGTGCTCTTGGTGCTCCATCCTTAGTTGTCCCATGTTGGAACTTAATTCTCCTAGGGAAGTGTTGATTTGCTCCCAATAATTCTGTGGAGGAAAGTACATCCCTTGAGGTATCTCAGGGATTTCATGGTGAGGAATTTCCTCATGCTCTTGTTGAGGTCCATGCTCTCTTGTTTACTCCATCCTTTTCTTAGTGATGGGCTTGTCCTCTTCAATGAGGATGTCTCCCTCTATGTCAATTCCAGCCGAATTGCATAGGTGGCAAATGAGGTGAGGAAAGGCTAATCTTGCCAAAGTGGAAGACTTGTCAGCCACCTTGTAGAGTTCTTGAGGTATAATCTCATGGACTTCCACTTCCTCCCCAATCATGATACTATGGATCATGATGGCCCAGTCTATAATAACTTCAGACCGGTTGCTAGTAGGAATGATTGAGCGTTGAATGAACTCCAACCATCCTCTAGCTACAGGCTTAAGGTCCAGTCTTCTCAATTGAACCGGCTTGCCTCTTGAGTCAACTTTCCATTGAGCTCCTTCTACACATATATCCATGAGGACTTGGTCCAACCTTTGATCAAAGTTGACCCTTCTAGTGTAGAGGTGTGCGTTTTCTTCCACCATTGGTAAGTTGAACACCAGCCTTACATTTTCCGGACTGAAATCTAAGTATTTCCCCCGAACCATGGTAAGCCACTGCTTTGGATTCGGGTTCACACTTTGATCATGGTTCCTAGTGATCCATGCGTTTGCATAGAACTCTTGAACCATTAAGATCCCTACTTGTTGAATTGGGTTGGTGAGAACTTCCCAACCTCTTCTTTGGATCTCAAGTCGGATCTCCGGATACTCATTCTTTTTGAGCTTGAAAGGAACCTCAGGGATCACTTTCTTCTTGGCCACAACTTCATAAAGGTGGTCTTGATGGACCTTTGAGATGAATCTCTCCATCTTCCATGACTCAGAGGTGGAAGCAATTGCCTTTCCTTTCCTCTTTCTTGAGGTTTCTCTGGCCTTAGGTGCCATTAATGGTTATGGAAAAACAAAAAGCAATGCTTTTACCACACCAAACTTAAAATGTTTGCTCGTCTCCAAGCAAAAGAAGAAAGAAAAAAGGAGAAAAAGAAGAAAATGGAGGAGATGGAGGGAGAAGGTGTATTCAGCCAAGGGGGAGAAGAGAGGGTTGTGTTGTGTGAAAATGAAGGAGTGATGACGGGTTTATATAGGAGTGGGGGAGGGTTTAGGGTTCGGCCATTAGGGTTGGGTTTGGGAGGGAAAAGAGTTTGAATTTTGGAGGTAGGTGGGGTTTTGGGGAAGAGAGGATGGATGTGAGTGGTGAAGAGGTGATGGGGAAGAGTGATTGAGGTGAATGGTGAAGGGTATTTGGGGAAGAGAGTTATGAAAAGGTGTGAAGAGAAGAGAAAAAAAGGTGGGAATCCTGTGGGGTACACAGATCTAGTGTGGTCAAGGACTTAACATCCCTGCTCCAATTGGGCGTGTAAAATGCCCTCTAGTATGCATGTTTGGCGTTAAACGCCAGCTTGCTGCCTGTTTTTGGCGTTAAATGCCCAAATGTAGCCTGTTTCTGGCTTTTAACGCCACTTCCATGCTCTGTTCTGGCGTTAAATTCCAGTCTGGTGCTTATTTCTGGCGTTTAACGCCAGCTTGATGCTTCTTTCTGGTGTTAAACGCCAGTTCTATGCTTCTTATTGGCGTTTAAACGCCAGTAAGTTCTTCCTCCAGGGTGAGCTATTTTTAATACTGTTTTTCATTCTATTTTTGATTTTTCAGTAGTTTTTGTGATTCCACATGATCATCAACCTAATAAAACACGAAATAACAAAAAGAAAATAAAATAGATATAATTAAATAACATTGGGTTGCCTCTCAACAAGCGCTTCTTTAATGTCAATAGCTTGACAGTGAGCTCTCATGGAGCCTCACAGATGTTCAGAGTATTGTTGGGACCTCCCAACACCAAATTTAGAGTTTGACTGTGGGGGCTTTAGTTGACTCTGCAGTGAGAGGAGCTTTTCATGCTTCCTCTCCATAGTTACAGAGGGAGATCTTTGAGTTTTAAACACAAGGTTGTCCTCATTCAGTTGAAGGACTAACTCTCCTCTGTCCACATCAATCACAGCCTTTGCTGTGGCTAGGAAGGGTCTTCCAAGGATGATGGATTCATCCTCATCCTTCCCAGTGTCTAGGATTATGAAATCAGCAGGGATGTAAAGGCCTTCAACCTTTACTAACAAGTCCTCTACTTGTCCATAAGCCTGTTTTCTTGAGTTGTCTGCCATCTCTAATGAGATTTTGGCAGCTTGCACCTCAAAGATCCCAAGTTTCTCCATTACAGAGAGTGGCATTAAGTTTATTCCTGACCCCAGGTCACACAGAGCTTTCTCAAAGATCATGGTGCCTATGTTACAGGGAATTAGGAATTTACCATGATCCTATTTCTTTTGAGGTAATTTCTGCCTATCCAATGCATTTAGTTCATTGGTGAGCAAGGGAGGTTCATCTTCCCAAGTCTCATTACCAAATAATTTGGCATTCAGCTTCATGATTGCACCAAGGTACTTAGCAACTTGCTCTTCAATAACGTCTTCATTCTCTTCAGAGGAAGAATACTCATTAGAGCTCATGAAGGGCAGAAGGAGGTTCAATGGAATCTCTATGGTCTCTAGATGAGCCTCAGATTCCTTTGGTTCCTCAGAGAGAAACTCCTTATTGGTCACTGAACGTCCCAGGAGGTCTTCCTCACTAGGATTCACGTCCTCCTCCTCCCTTGTAGGTTCGGCCATGATGGTCAATTCATTGGCCTTGCACTCTCTCTTTGGATTTTCTTCTGTATTGCTTGGGAGAGTTTCTAGGAGGAGTTTCAGTGACCCTTTTACTCAGCTGGCCCACTTGTGCCTCCAAATTTCTAATGGAGGACCTTGTTTCATTCATGAAACCTAAAGTGGCCTTAGATAGATCAGAGACTATGTTTGCTAAGCTAGATGGATTCTGCTCAGAATTCTCTGTCTGTTGCTGAGTGGATGATGGAAAAGGCTTGCTATTGCTAAACCTGTTTCTTCCACCATTATTAAAGCCTTGTTGAGGCTTTTGTTGATCCTTCCATGAGAAATTTAGATGATTTCTCCATGAGGGATTATAGGTGTTTCCATAGGGTTCATCCATGTAATTCACCTCTGCTATTGCAGGGTTCTCAAGATCATAAGCTTCTTCTTCAGAAGATGCCTCTATAGTACTGTTGGATGTAGCTTGCAATCCATTCAGACTCTGAGAAATCATATTGACTTGCAGAGTCAATATTTTGTTCTGAGCCAATATGGCATTCAGAGCATCAATTTCAAGAACTTTCTTCCTCAAAGGTGTCCCATTACTCACAGGATTCCTTTCAGAAGTGTACATGAACTAGTTATTTGCAACCATGTCAATGAGTTCCTGAGCTTTTGCAGGTATTTTCTTTAGGTGAATGGATCCACCTGCAGAATAGTCCAATGACATCTTAGATAATTCAGAAAGACCATCATAGAATATATCCAGGATGGTCCATTCTAAAAGCATGTCAGAAGGACACTTTTTTGTCAGTTGCTTATATCTCTCCCAAGCTTCATAGAGGGTTTCACCTTCTTTCTGTTTGAAGGTTTGAACATCCACTCTAAGCTTACTAAGCTTTTGAGGAGGAAAGAACTTGGCTAAGAAAGCCGTGACCAGCTTATCCCAAGAGTTCAGGCTATCTTTGGGTTGAGAGTCTAACCATATTCTAGCTCTGTCTCTTATAGCAAACGGGAAAAGCATAAGCCTGTAGACCTCGGGATTAACCCCATTGGTCTTAACAGTATCACAGATCTGCAAGAATTCAGTTAAGAACTGAAAAGGATCTTCTGATGGAAGTCCATAAAACTTGCAGTTCTGTTGCATCAGAGAAACTAATTGAGGTTTAAGCTCAAAATTGTTTGCTCCAATGGCAGGGATTGAGATGCTTTTTCCATGTAAATTGGAATTTGGTGCAGTAAAGTCACCAAGCATCTTCCTTGCATCGTTATTATTTTCGGCCATGTCTCCTTCTTTTTCGAAAATTTCTGTCAGATTTTCTCCTTCTTTTTGTTTCAGGTTCAAGATCATCTTCAACAAGAATGTTCTTATCCTTGTTCCTGCTCATATAAAAAAGAAAAGAACACACAAAGGAAAATATGGAATCCTCTATGTCACAGTATAGAGATTCCTTTAAGTGAGTATAAGAAGAAAAGAATAGAAGAAGAGAAATTCGAACACATAAAGAGGGAGAGGGTTCGAATTTTTAAGAAGAAGAGAAGTGTTTGTAGATAAATAAATAATTAGAAGGAGATGAGAGAGAAGAATTTTTGAAAATAATTGAAAAGAAAAGAAAAATATTTTTGTTTTTAATTTAAAATTAAAATTAAAATTTTAAAATTTTAAAATCAGAAAAATGAAATTAAATTAAAAGTTAAAACAATTAGTTACTTAAAAAGGAATTTTGAAAAAGAAGAATGTGATTTTCGAAAATTAGAGAGAGATAATTAGTTAGGTGATTTTGAAAAAGATAAGAATCAAACAAGATAAGATTAATTGAAAAAGATTTGAAAATCAATTTTTGAAAAGATAAGAAGTTAGATAAGAGGTTAGAAAAGATTTTGAAATTGGTTTTGAAAAAGATGTGATTGAAACTTATTTTGAAAAAGATTTGAAAAAGAAATTTAAAAAGATTTGATTTTGAAAATTAAAGTTGATTACTTGACTAACAAGAAACAAAAAGATATGATAAAGATTGAACCTTTCTTACTAGGCAAGTAATAAACTTAAAATTTTTTGAATCAATCACATTAATTGTTAGTAAAGATTTTGAAAATATGAAATGAAATTAAGAAAAAGATTTTAAAAATAAGTTTTGAAAATTTCGAAATTATGAAAAAAAATGGAAAAGCTTTGATTTTTGAAAAAGATTTGAAGAAGATAGAATTGTTAAATTGAAAATTTGATTTGACTCATAAGAAACAATTAAATTTAAAAACTTTTGACTAAATCAAATCAAATTTTCGAAAATCATGAGTGAAATAAGGGAAAGATATTTTTTTGATTTTAGAATTTTTAATGAAGAAAGAGAAAAACATCAAAAAGACTCAATGCATGAAAATTTTGGATCAAAACAAATGATGCATGCAAGAACAATTTGAATGTCAAGATGAACACCAAGAACACTTTGAATGTCAAGATGAACATCAAGAACTTATTTTTGAAAATTTTTTTAAGAAAAGAAAATATGCAAGACACCAAACTTAGAAATTTTCAAACTTTAGACACTAACAAATTGAAAATGCATATGAAAAACAAGAAAAAACACAAAACACGAAAATGCAAAGATCAAACAAGGAAATTCACCAAGAACAACTTGAAGATCATGAAGAACAAGAAAGAGACTCAATGCATGTGTTCTTCAAATTTAAAGAAAAATTAAAAGCATGCAATTGACACCAAACTAAAAAAAATGACACTAGACTCAAACAAGAAACATCAAATTTTTGGTTTTTATGATTTTATTAATTTTTTTTTTGGTTTTTTCAAAAATTAATTGGAAAAAGAAAAAATAAGAATTTCAAAATTTTTAATAAGAATTCCAAGAATCTTGCAATGTTAGTCTAAAACTCCAGTCCAGGAATTAGACATGGCTTACTAGCCAGCCAAACTTTCAGTGAAAGCTCCGATCCAAAACACTAGACATGGCCAATGGCCAGCCAAGCTTCATTAGATACAAATCAGACATACAACAGCTAATACTTCATTCAACTTGCTTCTGTGCTGATGAGTGGAAGCCTCGGTCCAAAAGAGTTAGACATGGCTTTACAGCCAACCAGGCTTCAACATGTTTCATGAAACTCTAGAATTCATTCTTAAAATTTATGAAGTCATAAAATAATTTATTTTAGAAAATTTTTATTATTATTTTTTTTCGAAAATAAAAATAATGAAAACAAAAACTTAAAATTAAAATAAAATTACCTAATCTGAGCAACAAGATGAATCGTCAGTTGTGCAAACTCGAACAATCCCCGGCAACGGCGCCAAAAACTTGATGCACGAAATTGTGATCCTTAACAACGGCGCCAAAAACTTGGTGCTCGGAACGTAATTCACACACTTTGTCACAACTTCGCACAACTAACCAGCAAGTGCACTGGGTCGTCCAAGTAATAAACCTTACATGAGTAAGGGTCGATCCCACGGAGATTGTCGGCTTGAAGCAAGCTATGGTCACCTTGTAAATCTCAGTCAGGCGGATTCAAATGGTTATAGAGAATTGATAATTAAAACATAATTAAAATATAAAAGGGGATAGAGATACTTATGTAATTCATTAGTGAGAATTTCAGATAAGCATATAGAGATGCTTTTGTTCCTCCCAAACCGCTGCTTTCCTGCTGTCTTCATCCAATCATTCCCACTCCTTTCCATGGCAAGCTTATGTAGGGCATCAACGTCGTCAATGGCTACATCCCGTCCTCTCAGTGAAAATGGTCCAAAATGTGCTGTCACCGCACGGCTATTCATCTGTCGGTTCTCGATCATACTGGAGTAGGATTCAGTAATCCTTTTGCGTCTGTCACTACGCCCAGCACTCGCAAGTTTGAAGCTCGTCACAACCATCCCTTCCCGGATCCTACTCGGAATACCACAGACAAGGTTTAGACTTTTCGGACCTCAAGAATGGCCGCCAATAATTCTAGCCTATACCACGAAGACTCTGATCTCATGGAATGGAAGGCTCGGTTGTCAGGCGAGGCAACCATGTGTCATGAACCAGAAGGCTAAGAAATACGCACTCAAGCTATTGCAAGTAGAACGAAAGTGGTTGTCAGGCACGCGTTCATAGGTGAGAATGATGATGAGTGTCACGAATCATCACCTTCCTCAGGTTGAAGAACAAGTGTATATCTTAGATAAGAAATGGGCTTGACTTGAATAGAAAAACAATAGTACTTTGCATTAATTCATGAGGAACAGCAGAGCTCCACACCTTAATCTATGGTGTGTAGAAACTCTACCATTAAAAATACATAAGAACAAGGTCCAGGCATGGCCGAATGGCCAGCCCCCATGATCTAAGAACTAAATGTCCAGAGATGTAAATACAATAGTAAAAGTCCTATTTATACTAAACTAGTTACTAGGGTTTACAAAAACAAGTAGATGATGCAGAAATCCACTTCCGGGCCCACTTGGTGTGTGCTTGGGCTGAGCATTGAAGCTTTCTCATGTAGAGGTCTTCCGTGGAGTTGAATGCCAGTTTGTAACCTGTTTCTGGCATTTAACTCTGCTTTGCAACCTGTTTCTGGCATTTAACTCCAGAATAGGGCAGAGAGCTGGCGTTGGACGGCCATTTGCATCGTCGAAACTGAGGAAAAGTATATTGCTGGAAAGCCCTGGATGTCTACTTTCTAACGCAATTGAGAGCGCGCCATTTGGACTCCTGTAGCTCCAGAAAATCCACTTTGAGTGCAGGGAGGTCAGAATCCAACAACATCTGCAGTCCTTCTTCAACCTCTGAATCAGATTTTTGCTCAAGTCCCTCAATTTCAGCCAGAAAATACCTGAAATCACAGAAAAATACACAAACTCATAGTAAAGTCCAGAAATGTGATTTTTATTTAAAAATTAATAAAAATATACTAAAAACTAACTAAATCATACTAAAAACTATGTAAAAACAATGCCAAAAAGCGTATAAATTATCCGCTCATCAATGATCAACCACTTAGTTCTCTGTCCCTTTTCTGTCTCTTATTTCTATATCAAACTCTTACAGAAGCAACACCCATATTATGAGCCTGGGTTTTGAATCTTTCTTTGTAAGTAGATATTTAAGAGCAGCATGGTCAGTGTACACAATCACTTTTGATCCTACTAAGTATGATCTAAACTTGTCAATGGCATAAACCACTGCAAGCAGCTCTTTTTCTGTGGTTGTGTAATTTTTCTGTGCATCATTTAAAACACGGCTAGCATAATAAATGACATGCAGAAGCTTGTTATGCCTCTGTCCCAGTACTGCACCAATGGCATGGTCACTGGCATCACACATTAGTTCGAATGGTAATGTCCAGTTTGGTGCAGAAATAACTGGTGCTGTGACCAGCTTAGCTTTCAGAGTTTCAAATGCCTGTTGACACTCTGTTTCAAACACAAATGGCGTGTCAGCAGCTAGCAGATTGCTCAGAGGTTTGGCAATTTTTGAAAAATCCTTTATAAACCTCTTATAGAATCCTGCATGCCCCAGAAAGCTTCTGATTGCCTTAACATTGGCAGGTGGTGGTAATTTTTCAATTACCTCTACTTTAGCTTGATCCACCTCTATTCCTTTTTTTGAAATTTTATGCCCAAGGAAAATTCCTTTAGTCACCATAAAGTGACATTTTTCCCAGTTTAAAACTAGGTTGGTCTCTTGGCATCTTTTCAGAGCAAGTACTAAATGGTTAAGGCAGGAGCTGAATGAGTCTCCAAATACTGAAAAGTCATCCATGAAGACTTTCAAAAATTTCTCTACCATATTAGAGAAGATAGAGAGCATGCACCTCTAAAAGGTTGCAGGTGCATTGCATAGACCAAAAGGCATCCTTCTGTAGGCAAACACTCCAGAAGGACATGTGAATGCTATTTTCTCTTGGTCCTGAGGATCTACTGTAATTTGGTTGTAACCTGAATATCCATCCAAAAAGTAGTAATTTCAAGCATCTAGTCTATGAATGGTAAAGGGAAGTGATCCTTCCTGGTGGCTGTATTGAGCCTTCTGTAGTCAATACACATACACCACCCTGTAACTATTCTTGTAGGAACCAGTTCATTTTTTTCATTATGAATCACTGTCATGCCTCCCTTCTTTAGGACGACTTGGACAGGACTCACCCAGGGGCTATCGGAAATAGGATAAATAATCCCAGCCTCCAGTAACTTGGTGACTTCTTTCTGCACCACCTCCTTCATGGCTGGATTTAGCCGCCTCTGTGGTTGAACCACTGGCTTAGCATCGTCCTCCAATAGGATCTTGTGCATGCATCTTGCTGGGTTGATGCCCTTAAGATCACTTATGGACCACCCAAGAGCTGTCTTGTGTGTCCTTAGCACTTGAAGTAGTGTTTTCTCTTCCTGTAGATTTAAAGCAGAGTTTATGATCACCGGAAAAGTGTCACCTTCTCCCAGAAATGCATATTTCAGAGATGATGGTAGTGGTTTGAGCTCGGGTTTAGGAGGTTCCTCCTCTTCCTGAGGAATTTTCAGAAGTTCTTTTATTTCCTCTGATTCCTCTAGATCAGGTTGAACATCTTTGAAGATGTCCTCTAGCTCTGATTCGAGACTCTCAGTCATATTGATCTCTTCCACCAAGGAGTCAATAATATCAACGCTCATGCAGTCATTTGATGTGTCTAGATGCTGCATAGCTTTGACAGCATTTAACTTGAACTCATCCTCATTGACTCTTAGGGTCACTTCTCCTTTTTGGACATCAATGAGAGTTCGTCCAGTTGCTAGGAAGGGTCTTCCTAGAATGAGAGTTGCACTCTTGTGCTCCTCTATTTCCAACACTACAAAGTCAGTGGGAAAGGCAAATGGCCCAACCTTGACAATCATGTCCTCAATTATGCGTGATGGATATTTAATGGAGCCATCAGCAAGTTGAAGACATATCCGGGTTGGTTTGACCTCTTCAGTCAAGCCAAGCTTTCTGATAGTGGATGCAGGGATTAGATTGATACTTGCCCCAAGGTCACATAGGGCTGTCTTGGTACCCTCTAATGTGCATGGTATCATAAAGCTTTCGGGATCCTTAAGCTTTTCTGGTAAGCTTGTTAGAATGACTGCACTGCATTCTTCAGTGAGAAAAACTTTTTCTGTTTCTCTCCAATCCTTCTTATGACTTAAGATCTCTTTCATGAACTTAGCATAAGAGGGTATTTGCTCAAATGCCTCTACAATCAGAATCTTTATTTCAAGAGTCCTGAGATAGTCTGCAAAGCAGGCAAATTCTTTATCCTGTTCTGCTTGGCGGAGTTTCTGAGGATAAGGCATTTTGGCTTTATATTCTTCAACCTTAGTTGCTATAGGTTTATTTCCTACAGAGGCAGGTTGAGAAGCCTTCTTGAGGAAGCTATTATCAGCACTTGCAGGTGTCTGATCCCTCATTGGCATTTGAACGCCAGGATTGGACATGGATTGGGCGTTTAATGCCAGATTCCTACCCTTTTCTGGCGTTTGAACGCCAGAACTGGACATGGATTGGGCGTTTAATGCCAGTTTTTCACCATTTTCTGGCGTTTGAACGCCAGACTTATTCCTCTCTGGGCTCTTACTATCCTCAGAGGGATTTTGGGTAGCAGGTTGCTCATCCTCTGTCAGCTATTTCTTTCTTGGCTTTCTGCTGCTTTGAGTTGAGGTATTTAATATTTTTTCACTTCTTAATTGAACTGCTTGGCACTCCTCTATTATCTGTTTTGATAACTGTTGTTTTGTTTGATTCAATTGTGATTCCATATCCTTGTTAGCAATTTTGGTTTCTTGTAGCATCTCCTTAAATTCTGCTAACTGCCTTGTTATAGAGGATAGTTGCTGATTGAGTTCAGCAACTTGTTCCTGGGGACTAAAGTCAGTTGATACTTCCTTAGCTTCTTCTTTCATGGAGGACTCACTACTTATGTACAGATGTTGATTTCTAGCAACTGTATCGATAAGCTCTTGAGCATCTTTGATAGTCTTTCTCATGTGTATAGATCCACTGGTGCACGAAATTGTGATGTCCAGGATCGAACAATCCCTGGCAACGTGAGCAACTTGGTACGCGTAATCGTGATTACACTTTAATTATGTAAAATTCATGGCTCTTTCTTTCCCTGGCAATGGCGCCAAGAACATGGTGCCAATACCATGGTTCACAACTTCGATACAACTAACCAGCAAGTGCACTGGGTCGTCCAAGTAATACCTTACGTGAGTAAGGGTCGAATCCCACGGAGATTGTTGGTATGAAGCAAGCTATGGTCACCTTGCAAATCTCAGTTAGGCAGATATAAATTGATAATGGAGTTTTCGAATAATAATTAATAGAATAGGGATAGAAATACTTATGTAATTCATTGGTGAGAATTTCAGATAAGCGAATGGAGATGCTTTCGTTCCTCTGAACCTCTGCTTTCCTGCTATCTTCATCCAATCAGTCTTACTCCTTTCCATGGCTAGCTTTATGCAAGGGCATCACCGTTGTCAGTGGCTACATCCCCTCTTCTCAGTGAAAAATATGCTCACATGCTCTGTCACAGCACAGCTAATCATCTGTCGGTTCTCGATCATGCTGGAATAGGATTCACCCTCCTTTTGCGTCTGTCACTAACGCCCAGCACTCGCGAGTTTGAAGCTCGTCACAGTCATCCAATTATTGAATCCTACTCGGAATACCACAGACAAGGTTTAGACTTTCCGGATTCTCTTGAATGCCGTCATCATTCTAGCTTACGCCACGAAGATTCTGATTAAGAGATCTAAGAGATACTAATTCAGTCGAAGGTAGAACGAAGTGGTTGTCAGGCACGCGTTCATAGGGAATGATGATGATTGTCACGTTCATCACATTCAGGTTGAAGTGCGAATGAATATCTTAGAAGCGAAATAAGATGAATTGAATAGAAAACAGTAGTACTTTGCATTAATCTTTGAGGAATAGCAGAGCTCCACACCTTAATCTATGAAGTGCAGAAACTCTACCGTTGAAAATACATAAGTGAAAGGTCCAGGCATGGCCGAGATGGCCAGCCCCCAAAACGAGATCACAGGATCAGAATACAATCTAGGATGTCAAATACAATAGTAAGAGGTCCTATTTATAATAAACTAGCTACTAGGGTTTACATGAGTAAGTAATTGATGTATAAATCCACTTCCGGGGCCCACTTGGTGTGTGCTTGGGCTGAGCTTGAGTGTTGCACGTGCAGAGGCCATTTGTGGAGTTGAACGCCAGGTTTTGATCCATTTCTGGCGTTCAACTCTGGTTTTGGATCCTTTTCTGGTGCTGGACGCCAGATTTGGGCAGAGAGCTGGCGTTGAACGCCAGTTTACGTCATCTATTCTTGGCCAAAGTATGGATTATTATATATTTCTGGAAAGCCCTGGATGTCTACTTTCCAACGCAATTGGAAACGCGCCATTTCGAGTTTTGTAGCTCCAGAAAATCCACTTTGAGTGCAGGGAGGTCAAAATCCAACAGCATCAGCAGTCCTTCTTCAACCTCTGAATATGATTTTTGCTCAAGTCCCTCAATTTCAGCCAGAAAATACCTGAAATCACAAAAAAACACACAAACTCATAGTAAAGTCCAGAAATGTGAATTTAACATAAAAACTAATGAAAACATCCCTAAAAGTAACTAGATCCTACTAAAAACATACTAAAAACAATGCCAAAAAGCGTATAAATTATCCGCTCATCATCCACCAACTGAGTGGTCTAGAGATATCTGAGCTTTTTCTGTAAGCCTGTAGTAGAAGATGTCTAACTGCACCCACTCTGAAAACATTTCAGAGGGGCATTTCCTTAGCATCCCTCTGTACCTCTTCCAGGCGTTATAGAGGGATTTATCATCCTCTTGTTTAAAGCCTTCGATGTCTAGCCTTAGCTGTGTCATCCTTTTTGGAGGGAAATATTGATTCACGAATTTGTCTGATAACTGTTTCCATGTTCTTATGCTTGCTGTGGGTTGGTTATTTAACCACCTCGTAGCTTGATCTTTTACAGCAAATGGAAACAATAATAATCTGTAGACATCCTGATCTACTTCCTTGTCACGTACTGTGTCAGTAATTTGCAAGAACTCTGCCAAAAACTCAGTAGGTTCTTCCTGTGGAAGACCAAAATACTGGCAATTTTGCTGCACCATGACAATGAGCTGAGGATTTAGCTCAAAACTGCTCGCTTTGATGGGAGGAATACAGATACTACTCCCATATGCAGCAGTAATGGGGTTAGCATATGACCCCAGAGTCCTTCTGGACTGTTCGTTTCCACTTTGATCCATGATGGAGAAAATGGAATTGATGTGAATTGTAAATAAAATATATTTTTATTTTTATTTTATTTGATTAAAAACAAACCGTATAAATAAATAAATAAAAAAATAAGATGAAATAAAATAATTGGAAGTTAAAATATAAATTTCGAAAACTAGCAGAAAAAAAGAAAAAAAATAAATTCAAAAACTAGAATAATTACTTAATTAAGAAGATTTTTGAAAAAGATTTTGAATTTTGAAATCCCAAAACTAAGATAAGATAAAATAAGAAGTTTTAAAATGAAAATTTGAATTTTTAAAGGCAGAATTCGAAAATCAATTAAAATAGAGAGAAAAGATATTTTTGAATTTAATGAAGAAAGAGAAAAATAGTAAAAATGACACCAAACTTAAAACTTTTAGATCAAAACAAGGAAAACAAACAAGGACGCTTTGAATATCAAAATGAACACTAAGAATAGATTTTAAAAATTTTTAAGAAAATAGAAACACAAAAGACACCAAACTTAAAAATTTTTATATTTTGGACACTAATAATTCGAAAATGTATAAGATAAACAGCAACAAACACCAAACAGGAAATTTTAAAGATCAAATAAGGAAAATAAATAAGAACAACTTGAAGATTAAGAAAGAACTAAGAACATATAATTTGAAAAATTGAAAGAAAAATAAAATCATGCAATTGACATCAAACTTAAAACATGAAACTAAACAAAAACAGAAAAACTCAATTATTAGTTTATAATAAATTTTCAAAAAAATTTGAAAATGAAAATAAGGATTTAAAAAAAAAATTAACCAAAAACAATAATAGAAGACGCAATTATAGTGGCTCTAAACTAAAAAGATAAATTTTTCCTAATCTAAGCAACAAAATAAACCGTCAGTTGTCCAAACTCGAACAATCTCCGGCAGCGGTGCCAAAAACATGGTGCACGAATTGTAAATCACACTTTTCAAAACTCGTACCACTAACCAGCAAGTGCATTGGGTTGTCCAAATAATACCTTACGTGAGTAAGGGTCGATCTTGATGTGTGGAAAATGATCCAACACGAAACTAACCGGCAAGTGCACCGGGTCGCATCAAGTAATAAAACTCACGGGAGTGAGGTCGATCCCACAGGGATTGAAGGATTGAGCAATTTAGTTTAGTAGATGACTTAGTCTAGCGAATCAATAGTTGATTTGAGTGGTTTGTATTCGACAGAAGCTAAATTGCATGAAATTAAAAAGGAGAGGGACAATTGGCAAGAATTTAAAGTGCAGAGAAATTAAAGAGGCTGAATCTTAAAGTGCAAGTAATATAAATTGCAGAAACTTAGATTGCAAGAAATGTAAATTGCAGAATCTTAAAGTGCAAGAAATGTAAATGGCTTGAATTGTAAAGGGAATTGGGAATTGGATTTGCAGAAATTAAACAAGGAAAAGTAAAATGCAATAAACAGAAAAGTAGAAGATGACTTGAATTAAACCGGATCTAAAACGGAAATGAGAAAAAGCTTGGTGTAGCAATGAAATAAGGAAATTGAAATTTAAAACTGTAGATCTCAGGACTCAAGAGACTAGATAGCTGAGTCTAGATCTCACTGCCTTCCTAGATCCAGCAAGAACAATTGCAAAGGAAATAAAGAAATGTAAATTGCAGAAAGAGTAGAAGAAGAAGCAATTAACAGAAATTGGAATTCAATTATGCAGAAAATTTAACAAGATCTCAAGGTGAGATTGAAACAGAAGTTCTTCAATTCTTCACCCAAGATCCGAAGCAAGAAAAGTAAAGAGTGCTCAAGCAAGAACAAGGAAGAAGAGAGATCAATTCTCCTCCCAAATTCCCTTGAATTAAAACAACAATGCCAAGAAATATAAAGGTGAGCTCTCTCTGTAAGTGTTTTTCCCAATGCTAAAGGAAAGCTCCCGGAAAACTTAAATCCTAAGCTATTTATACACTTTCTTCAAATGGTCTTCAAGCCTTGAATTGGGCCTTTGCTCTTGATGGAATTGGGTTGATAAAAGCCTCTGTTGATTGCACTTGGAGTTGGAGAGAAACCCATTGTGAATCGGGACATAAAGCACAAAAGCTTGAGTCAAAGTTTGAGGCAAATTTTTGCTCAAGCTTTTTATATTAGCCACCCCCTTTTGCTGATATCCACGTTTGAGCTAAAGTTTGAGGTCAAACTTTTAGCCAAACATGGATCCCCTTATGTGCATGTGTGGCGCCAATGTTTGCCAAAAAGCTTGAGGCAAACGTTGGCGCAAGCTTTTCTCCTCCAGGGTATACATGTGTGGCGCCAACATTTGCCAAAAAGCTTGAGGCAAACGTTGGCACAAGCTTTTCTCCTTCAGGGTGTTGGTGTGTGGCGCCAACGTTTGCCAAAAAGGTTGAGGCAAACGTTGGCGCAAGCTTTTGCTCCATCCTGGGTGATTTCAACTTTTCCAAAAGCTTGAGCTAAAGTTTGAGGCAAGCTTTTGCTCAAGCTTTTTGTTCTCTCTTGCTCCTTGCCCTTTCTTCTTTCTTCAACCTTCTTCGAAGCTCTTTTCACCTATTATCAATCAACCAAACATATCAAAGCTATGCTCAAAATCATGAGATTGTTATTCTTTCATAATATATGACAATTATAGCATAAAACCTCATGAAATTGTATTAATTCATCCATGGTTGATTGAATCAAAGGAAACATGAAATTCTACCCAGTTGGCTTGCTTATGGCTCAATAAAGTTCATAAAATCAACTGAAAACAAAAGAAAAAGACTAGTGAAACTAGGCTAAGATGACTTGTCATCAGATCCCACGGAGATTGTCAGCTTGAAGCAAGCTATGGTTATTTTGTAATTCTTAGTCAGGAAACTAATAAAATTAGTTGGTTTTATGAAGAGTAATTAACATAAAATAAATAATACTTGTTAAGCAGTAATGGAGAACAGATTGAGGTTTTGGAGATGCTCTGTCTTCTGAATCTCTGCTTTCCTACTGTCTTCTTCTTCATGCACGCAGGTCTCCTTCCATGGCAAGCTGTATGTTGGTGGATCACCGTTGTCAATGGCTACCAGCCGTCCTCTCAGTGAAAAGGGTCCATGTACATGGCTAATCATCTGTCGATTCTCACTAATATTGGAATAGGATCCATTGATCCTTTTGCACACTGTCACTGCGCCCAGCATTCATGAGTTTGAAGCTCGTCACAGTCATCCTTTCCTGGATCCTACTCGGAATACCACAGACAAGGTTTAGACTTTCCGAATCTCAGAAATGCTGCCAATTGATTCTAGCTTGTACCACGAAGACTCTGATCTCACGGATTTGAATGCTCTGTTGTCAGGAGAGGCAATCAAACTCGTGAACCAGGAACCAAAGAGATACACACTCAATCTAAGGTAGAACAGAAGTGGTTGTTAGGCACGCGTTCATAGGTTGAGAATGGTGATGAGTGTCACGGATTATCACATTCATGATGTTGAAGTGCGAGTGAATATCTTAGAATAGAAACAAGCATAATTGAATGGAAAACAGTAGTAATTGTATTAATCCATCGAGACACAGCAGAGCTCCTCACCCCCAACCATGGAGTTTAGAGATTCATGCCGTAGAAGATACAAGGTTCAGATGCAAATTGTCATGAGGTATATAGTAAGTCTCTAAAAGTAGTTTTTATACTAAACTAGTGACCTAGGTTTACAGAAAATGAGTAAACTAAAATAGATAGTGCAGAAATCCACTTCCGGGGCCCACTTGGTGTGTGCTTGCACTGAGCATTGAGCTTTACATGTGTAGAGGCTTCTCTTGGAGTTAAACGCCAGGTTGCAGCCTGTTTGTGGCATTGTTTCTGGCGTTTAACTTCAGAATAGGGCAGGAAGTTGGCATTTAAACGCCAGTTTGCGTCATCAAAACTCGCGAAAAAGTATGGACTATTATATATTTCTGGAAAGCCCTAGATGTCTACTTTCCAACGCAATTGAGAGCGTGCTAATTGGGTTTATGTAGCTCCAGAAAATCCATTTCGAGTGCAGGGAGGTCAGAATCCAACAACATCTGCAGTCCTTTTTCAGCCTCTAAATCAGATTTTTGCTCAGGTCCCTCAATTTCAACCAGAAAATACCTGAAATTACAGAAAAAAGCACAAACTTATAGTAAAGTCCAGAAATGTGATTTTTGCATAAAACTAACAAAAATATACTAAAAAGTAGCTCAATCCTACTAAAAACTATATGAAAATACCTCCCAAAAAGCGTATAAAATATCCGCTCATCACATATCTTTATTTTTATTTGCATATTTTATTTTTATTTTATTACCATGAGCTATATGTTTCTTTCATTGAATGCCGCATTCACTGCCTGATCCGAGCTTAGCCACATTTGATCCTGAAATTGAAAGAACTATTTCACGTATTAGGCGAGCTTAACGTCGGTTAGCCTCTGAGGGTGGTGAAGTGATTGTTATCGATTCACCAGTCTCATCTGAGGGCGAATCTGAACCACCATCCGAGAGCGAAACAAGCTCCTTTACTACTGATTCAGTTACTTCACGTGCAGATAGAATCGCAGCACCTAGGAGGATTACTCTCCAGGAAGCTGGAGCCCCGGATTTTACAATGCAGCCGTATCAAGTGCATCATCCAACTCTGGCTACAGATTTTAAACTGAAGACTACACTAATCAATTTAATGCCCAAGTTTCATGGCTTACCTGCTCAGGAGCCCATCAAGCACCTCAGGGATTTTCAGACAGCCTGTTCTACTGTTTGGCATCAGGGTGCGAATGAAACTTCTATTCTGTTAACTGCCTTCCCATCTTGAGGGAAAGGCAAAGGAGTGGTACTACTCCCAACCTGAAGCGACTGTTACTAACTGGGATACGCTCAGAAGAGAATTTTTAGAAAAATATTTTCCAGCTAAAGTTACAGACAGACTAAGGAAAGAAATCTCATGCATTGTTCAAGGTGAATCAGAAACTCTCTATGAGTACTGGGAGCGTTTTAAGAACCTTTTAGACGCATGCCCCCATCACATGATTGATAGGCTAGTGTTGATCAGCTATTTCACTCAAGGCATGAAGCCTCAGGATAAAACCACACTAGATGGTGCTAGTAATGGTTCTCTGAAAAAGTACAAGACCGCAGATGAAGCATGGCAACGAATCAGCAACTTAGCTAAGTCCACCAGGAATCACAGGCACAGGAATAACCACTCGAAGACTGTTGCAGAAATTTCCTCTAGTACTGAGACTACTGCTCTTACACAGAGTATATATGAAATGACCAACCTACTGAAGCAATTACAGTTGAATCAACAACAACAAGCTCAGCCTTCCCCACCACAGCAAAGCCAACAGTTAGTTCCCCAAAGAGTATGCGAAATATGTGCTGATTATAGTCATTATACTGATGAATACCCGCAGCTCCAACAAAAAGACAATACTGTGGCAGTTACTCATAACTTTTATGACCGTCCAAATCAAGGATACAATCAACAAGACGGCAACTACAACCAAGGTGGGAACTATAACCAAGGATGGCAGGACAACTCCAACCAAGGTTGGAGGGATAATTCCAACCATGGCTGGAGGGACAACTATAACAGAGGAGGCAAAGACAATAATGGAAACCAAAGGTAGAATAACAACAACAGACAGTAGAATCAGAACCAACCTTACAGAGCTCCTCACTTAAGACAATCACAAAGACCCCAGCAAAACTAACAACAAATACTGTAGATCACTTATCCTACTTCCTCATCAAATGACGAGATGCTTCGTTCTCTTGCACAAGGACAACAAGAGATGTAGACTACACCGAACTCTACTCTAAATGGTCTGAATGCCACTTTGCAAGCTCTTGCCGCCCCAGATAGATTCATTACCTACTTCCACTAACCAACCTTTAAGCTCCAGTGGAATTCCTTCTCAACCCTTACCTAACCCCAAGGGTTGCATCAATGCCATCACTTTGAGGTCCGGAACCACACTGCCAGAGAGAAATCAGGAGGAGCCAAGCCCAATAGAACACGCCCCAATTGAAAACTCAGTGGAAGTGGAAGATGCGGAAATGGAAGACGCTGAAGAGGAAGATGAAGTACAAGACAAGGTTGAAGAAGAAGTAGCTCAGCAAAGGAATGAAGCACCAAAGGATGCAGAAGCTGCAAGTAGCGCCATCCCTATCCCATTCCCACATCTTGCAAGGAAGTCCAAAAAGCAGATGGAACTTGATCCCAAAATGGTAGAAATTTTCAAAAAGGTTGAGGTAACTGTTCCCCTTTTTGATGTTATTCAGCAAGTACCTAAATGTGCAAAGTTTCTAAAAGATTTATGCATTCATAAAGAGAAATTAATGAATTAGAAACTATCCCTTTAGGTAGTTCTATATCTGCTTTAATGGGAGGTATACCTGAAAAATGTAGTGATCCAGGTCCATGCATGGTTAACTGTACCATTGGAGGTGTAATATTTTCTGATTGCATGTATGACTTAGGAGCGTGTGTTAGTATAATGCCATTGTCTATATATGATACTCTAAGGCTCCCTCCCTTAAAAAGGTCCGTAGCTCATTTTATGTTAGCAGATAAAAGCCTTATTACAGTAGTTGAAATTGCTGAAGATGTATTAGTGAGCATTAAGGGGCTCACATTTCCTATTGACTTCTATATCCTGGAAATGCCCCCTAATGACTCAGGAAGACCATCATCAATCCTGCTTGGAAGACCATTCCTGAAAACCTCGAAGTTCAAGCTGGATGCATTCTCAGGAACTTACTCCTTTGAGATAGATGGCAGAATAGTGAGTTTCAGTTTAAATGAAGCTATGAAGCACCCTCCGGAAGATCATTCTATCTTCCAGTGCGACATCATTGATGAAACTGTAGCTGAACTTCACCAAGAAGAATTAGAAGAGAAGCACATGGAGCAAGGTCCAAGTGTGAGGACACCCTCTGAACATAATGAAGACACATTACCACTACCACTAGCCCCGGATGATTCAGAACCTAGCCATGAGCAGAAATTAGAATTGAAGCCCCTTCCTCCACACCTCAAGTATGCTTACCTTGAGGATAATCAGAAGTTTCCATTTATCATTGCAAGGGAACTCACTTCTCAACAAGAGGAACAACTACTTCGTGTGCTGAGAAAACATAAGAAAGCAATTGGATGGAGCTTGGCGGATATAGTAGGTATCAGCCCTCAAGTTTGTGAGCACAGAATATATTTAGAAGAGGAATCAAAACATGTCCGTCAATCCCAAAGAAGATTGAATCCCACCATCTTAGAAGTTGTCAAGAAAGAAGTAACCAGGCTACTTGAAGCAGATATCATTTATCCTATCTCAGATAGCGAATGGGTCAGTCCAGTACAAGTGGTGCCCAAGAAGTCTGGAGTCACAACAATAAAGAATGAGCATGGAGAGCTCCTGACAACTAGAGTGCAGAATTCATGGAGGGTTTGCATTGACTATAGGCGTCTCAACCAAGCTACTCGCAAGGATCATTACCCCTTGCCATTTATTGATCAGATGCTTGATCGCCTATCAGGTAAATCCCATTATTGCTTTTTAGATGGTTATACAGGCTACTTTCAAATTCATATAGCTCCTGAAGATCAGGAGAAGACCACTTTTACATGTCCCTTTGGAACGTATGCATACAAAAGGATGCTTTTTGGCTTATGTAATGCACCGGCT
Organism: Arachis hypogaea; assembly: GCF_003086295.3. Classification (NCBI taxonomy): domain Eukaryota; kingdom Viridiplantae; phylum Streptophyta; class Magnoliopsida; order Fabales; family Fabaceae; genus Arachis; species Arachis hypogaea. The sequence continues at coordinate 83,321,599 of NC_092049.1, read as the reverse complement.
ACTTTCCAAAGATGCATGATGAGTATCTTTTCAGATCTTATTGAGAACTGTATGGAAGTATTTATGGATGATTTTAGCATATATGGTGATTCATTTGACCTTTGCTTGGATAGTTTAGCTAGAGTATTGGACAGGTGTGTTAGTTCAAACCTTGTATTGAATTTTGAAAAATGTCATTTTATGGTAAAACAAGGGATTATTCTAGGACATGTTGTCTCCAAAACTGGTATTTCAGTAGATCCAGCAAAGGTAGATGCCATTTCTAGTTTACCTTACCCCTCCTCTGTGAGGGAAGTCCGTTCGTTCCTAGGCTATGTAGGTTTTTACAGGAGATTCATCAAGGACTTCAGTAAGGTAGCATTACCTTTATCCAGACTGCTACAGAAAGATATTGAGTTCGAGTTCAGTGAAGATTGCATAAAAGCGTTTGATAAGCTGAAAATTGTCCTGACTCAAGCTCCAATTGTGAGAGGACCAGACTGGAGCCAGCAATTTGAAATTATGTGTGATGCCTCCAACCATGAAGTAGGAGCGGTGCTGGCTCAGCGCGAAGGTAAGGATCCTTTCGTCATTGCTTATGCGTCTAAAACTTTAGATGATGCTCAGTTTAATTACACTACTACTGAAAAAGAGCTTCTTGCTATTGTTTTTGCTCTGGATAAATTCCGAGCCTATTTACTTGGTACGAAGGTAGTAGTGTACTCAAACCATGCAGCTCTAAAATATTTATTAGCTAAAAAAGAGTCCAAACCAGGGTTAATACGTTGGATACTGCTGCTGCAAGAATTTGATTTAGAAATTAAGGATAGGAGTGATAATCAGAATTTAGTGGCAGACCACTTAAGTCGCCTTGAGCACATTAAGGATGACTCCACTCCTATAAATGATGCTTTTCCATTTGATAGCTTGTGTGCAGTATCTGAAGTAGTTCTTGGTATGCACCTGTAGCTAATTATCTAGTTAGCCATACTTTCCCTTCCAATTTTACTAAACATCAAAGGGACAAGCTGAAAAGCGAGTCTAAATATTATATATGGGATGACCCATATTTATGGAGGTGTGGTGCTGACCAGGTAATTAGAAGGTGTGTGCCCCAATCAGAATTCCAGTCCATTTTAGAAGCCTGCCACTCTTCTGAGAGTGGAGGACACTTTAGCCCTCAAAGAACAACTAGAAAAATCTTAGACTATGGATTCTGGTGGCCTACTCTTTTTAAAGATGCTGCTAAATTTTGTAAATCTTGTTTCCCATGCCAAAGATTTGGTAATATATCCAAGAGGGATGAGATGCCTCAACAGATTATGCTTTTCTGTGAAATGTTTGATGTTTGGGGCATTGACTTCATGGGTCCATTTCCAAACTCTAATGGTTACCTTTATATATTGTTAGCTGTAGATTATGTTTCTAAATGGGTGGAAGCAATTCCCCACCCGTACTGATGATGCTAACACTGTTGTTTCCTTTGTTAGAAACCATATTATTTGTCACTTTGGATCACCACGAGCAATCGTGAGCGATCAAGGCACTCACTTTTGTAATAGGAGACTAACAAGATTACTGAAAAAGCATGGGATAGTTCACAAAGTAGCAACAGCTTATCATCCTCAGACCAATGGACAAGCGGAAGTGTCTAAAAAAGAAATCAAATGCATTCGGGAGAAGATAGTGAAGCCTCATAGGAAAGACTGGAGTGCCAGGCTACATGATGCACTCTGGGCATATAGAATAGTGTATAAGACACCCATTGGGATGAGCCCCTTCCGCTTAGTATACGGAAAGGCTTGCCACCTTCCAGTAGAGGTGGAACACAAGGCTTTCTGGGCTGTAAGGGAATGCAATATGAATTTTGAAGAATCTGGTGCTGAAAGAAAGTTGCAACTAGCAGAATTGGAGAATCTTCGCCTAGAAGCATATGACAATTCCAGGCGATACAAAGAGAAGATGAAGGTTGTCCATGACAAGCACATAAAAAGGAGAGAGTTCAGACCAGGAGAGTTAGTTCTTCTTTATAACTCCAGACTGAGGCTTATGCCAGGCAAACTAAGATCAAGATGGGAAGGTCCCTATAGATTAGAAAAGGCAGAGCCATACGGAGTTTTTCACCTGCGTCATCCTTCTAGCTCCAAATTCATTAAGGTCAATGGACATCACTTAAAGCTTTATCATGGTGAAAAGATGAAGGATCACAAAGAACTAGAGGTTTTCCTCTTGGAAGACCTACCAACAGAAGCAGAATGAGCCTGAAGACCGTCCAACTTTAGGACGTAAAAGCAAAGTGCTAGATGGGAGACAATCCATGATAAACCACTATTTTATGGTTTATCTTATGCTCAATTGAGTGGTTTTTATCAACTCTTTACCCACTTATTCATACTATTTGCATGGTTTTAGATTTGCCTTCCTAATTATGTGCTTTGATTGAAAACATGCTTCTTTGGCCTTAAGTTCCCTATGTTTAATCCTCTCTTATTACCATTAGATACCTTGATATGTGTGTTAAGTGATTTTAGAGATTACAGGGCAGGAATGACTCAGAGGATGGAAAGGAAGCATGCAAAAGTGGAAGGAATACAAGAAGTTGGAGAAATTGCTAAGCTGTCCAGCCTGACCTCTTCGCACTCAAATGACGCGGTTCCAGTTGCGTTGGAAAGCTAACGTCCGGGGCTTCAATTTAATATATAATATGACATAGTTGCCCTGACACTAGGTGAAGCGAACGCGTGCTCCACGCGGATGCGTCGCAGTGGCAAAAATCAGCGTGGCAGATTTCTTCTCCAGCAATTTCTGGGCTGTTTTCGACCCAGTTTGCGGCCCAAAAAATACAGATTAGAAGCTATAAAGTGGGATAATCCATTCATTCATAATCACAAGCTCATAACACACAATTTTAGGAGTAGATGTAGTTTTAGAGAGAGAGGTTCTCTCCTCTCTCTTAGGATTTAGGATTAGGATTTCTCTTAGCTTCAGGATTGTTTCATTTTATCAGGTTCAATGTTCCTTTTATTTATTTTTCTAATTTAATTTATGAACCGTTCCGTGTTAGATTGATTTTTTTTATTAATGCAATTGAGGTATTTCAAATTTATCACTTCTTCTATTGTTTGTTATTAATTGATGTTCTAAGTTAGATCCTAACTTGATTTTGGAGTTGATTGATATTTGGAGACCCTTGAGTTGAATTACTCAAGAGTTAAATTGTAATTGGGTTTATTGTTGGGCTCTCTAGTCACTAATGCTAATCCTTCCCAAGGGAGAGGATTAGAACTTGTGAATAGAAGTAGACTTCCAACTTACTTGACTTTCTTTTACTTTACTTAGTAAAGGATAACTAAGTTGAAGCAACCTTCAATTATCAATTGATCTTGAGAAAAATCCAACAAGGATAGAACTTCCAATTAATCTTCTCCGGGTCAAGGGTTTTAAATTAATTACATAAAATCTCTTATTTATTTTTATTGCTTTAATTTATAAATATACCTGTGCCCATTGCCCAAACTTCAAAACCCCCAATTTATAAGACTCATAACCAATAATAAGAACGTACTTCCCTGCAATTCCTTGAGAAGACGACCCGAGGTTTAAATACTCGGTTATCAATTTTAAAGGGGTTTGTTACTTGTGACAACCAAAACGTTTGTAAGAAAGGTTGATTGCTTGGTTTAGTAACTATACTTGCAACGAGAGTTTACTATAACTTCTAAACCATCAATCTTCAGTTCTTTCAAAATGGCGCCGTTGCCGAGGAATTGCAAACGTGTGCCTTATTATTGGTTATTGTAAATATTTGCTTTTTACTTGTTTATTTGTTTTTATTTTTGTTTTTATTTTTGCTTTTTCATAAATTAAGAGGTTATTGGTTTTTATTTAGTTATTAAAAAAATTTTCAAAAATTTGTTCTTCGTGTTCATCTTGACCTTCAAGTTATTCTTAGTTGTTTTCTTCGTTTTGATCTAAAAATTTTAAGTTTGGTGTCATTTTATTGTTTTTCTCTTTCCTCATTTAATTCAAAAATATCTGTTCTCTTTATTTTTATTGAATTTTCGAATTTTCCATTAAAAAAAATTCAGATTTTGATTTTAAAATTTTCATCTTATCTTATCTTAGTTTTAAATTTCAAAATTCAAATATTTTTCAAAAATCATATCTTTTTCAAAATCTTATCTTATCTTATTTCAAAAATCAAATTTCAAATTTCAATATTTAATTTCCAAAATTCAAAATTCAAAATTCAAAATTTTAAATTTCAAAATTCAAATTTCAAAATTTAAAAACTCAAAAATTCAAAATTTAATTTTTCAAATTCAAAAATTTTAATTTCAATAACCTTTTAATTTAAATTTGTTTTTATTTTCATTTTTAATTTTTATTAGCTACCATGAATTCTCACCCCTCTCGCTTTGAGTTTAGTTCTAAATCTGTTGAAAGGAGTGGAAGCTATAACAGGAATATGCATCAAGGTCTAAGCAATCAAAGATGGATGGAGCCAAGAGGATCTGATCAACCCTTTAGGCAACAACACCCTCCAAGATATCATGGGCAAGGACCACTCTACAATGCATACCAAGCTGATAGATATGGTGGAGCCCCTTGTAATTACCAACAAACCCCACCCTGTGCTTATGAACCACCTCCCCAACATACCTTTGAACCACCAAACTCACAAGCCCCTTTACACCATTTACCTCCATATGACCCTAACCCACATCCACCATACCAACCACCCTATGAACCGAATGAGCCATACATAGATCCACCCCAACCTCCATTGGATAACAATACACTTATCTCTAACATCATTGGTCTCACCTCTACACTCCAAAATCTTATATCTCGCATGAACCAACCCTCTACCTCCAAAATTCAACCCTCAAGCTCTAGTGCACTTCCTTTTCAACCACATAATGATCTTTTCATCCCATCACCACCCTCCATGGAAGAGCACTGATAAACCCATATTTCATGAGTTCTTTTGTGCTTAATTTGAGTGATTTATACAATCCTTCACCTGCCTATTCACATTAATTGCATGGTTTTACTTTCCCTTCCTTATTATGTCATATTGTGAAAAACATGTTTCCTAAGCTTTAAAAATTAATTATTTTAATTACCTTTATTTCCATTCGATGCCGTGATTAGTGTGTTGAGTAGTTTCAGATTTTCTAAGGCAGAATGACTTAAAGGATGGAAAAGAAAACATACAAAATAGGAAGGAGAAGGCAAAACGGAGCTTTAAGGAAACTGGTATCCACGCGATCGCATGGATGACGCGATCGTGTGCCAAGCACGAATCAGCAGCGACGCGGTCGCATGACTGACGCGACCGCATGGCAAGGAAAAGCTCTGAATGACGCGACCGCGTGACCCACGCGGACGCGTGACAGAGGCCACGCACCAGAAATTGCAGAAAATGCTCATAGCGATTTCTGAAGCCCTTTTTGGCCCAGATCCAAGTACAGACAGCATAGACCAGAGGTTATAAAGTGTGGGAATGCATCCATTCAAAGAGAGCTCGCATATTTTAATTTTCAATGATTTAGATTTAGTTCAGAGGGAGATCTTCTCTCTCTCTCTTAGGAATTAGGATTTCTTCTTGTTTTAAGAGTGACTCTCAATCCAGGTTTTACGTTCCTTTGTTTTAGCTTCCTTGTACTTTTATTTATTCCAGCACTTGAATTGATCAGTGAATTTATGAATTTCTTTCATGTTACAGACTGTTATTTGAATTAATGATAATTGAGGTATTTTCAGTTTATGATTGTTCTCTTTGAATTAAGTTACCATTGCTTCCCATCTAAGGATATTTTTATTATTCTATCAATTTTACTTTTTCCCCTTTTGGTTCTGGTTAAGGATTCAGTAACTCAACGTTTATTAAACTCAACATAACTGATAATTGTTATCTTGCTAATTGAGCTGAACTTAAGTAATCCCAACCTTTTCTTAGGAAATAAATAGGATTCAAAGGTCAATTTAATTAGTCCCTTGACTCTCCTTTGCCCTAGTAAAGGTTGACCAAGTGGAGTTTAGATTCAACTTTCATTATAGTTGAGAGAGATAACTACGTTGGACCTCCAACTTCTCTTACCTTGCAAAAAGTCTGCTTTACAGTATTTATTTATTTTAATTGCCATTTACTTTACTTGTCATTCAAATTACTTGCCTCTCATCTTCTAAACCCCGATTACAACCTTTATAGCCAATAATAAGAACATACTTCCTCGCAGTTCCTTGAGAAGACGACCCGAGGTTTGAATACTTGGTTAACAATTTTTAAAGGGGTTTGTTACTTGTGACACCCAAAACGTTTGTATGAAAGGACTTTTGAAGGTTTAGAAACTATACTTGCAACGAGGATTTATCCGCAAATTTCTAGACCACGCAAAAGTTCTCTCATCAAAATGGCACCGTTGCCGGGGAGCTGCTAACGTGTGCCTTATTATTGGTTATTGTAAATATTTTTCTTTTGCTTGTTTATTTAATTTTGTTTTTCCTTTTTATCTTTATTTGCTACTATGAACTCTCACCCCTCTCGCTTTGAGTTTGGTTCTAATATTGTTAAGGGAAATAGAAGTTACAGCAGGAATGTGCATCAAGGTCAGACCAATCAAGGATGGATGGAACCAAGAGGATCTAATCAACCCTTTTGGCAGCAACACCCTCCGAGATATCCTAGACAAAGACCATTCTACAGTGCATACCCAGCTGAAAGACATGGTGGACAACCTTGTAACTACCAACAAGCCCCACCCCGTGCATATAAACCATCCTTTCAACATAACCTCGAACCACCACACTCCCAAGCTTCTCTTCACCGTTCACCACCATATGATCCTTCCTTACCCCAATACCAATCCAATCGCTCCCAATCACTACCACTTTCCTTTGTATCATGTCCAAGTCCAGCAACCCAAGAAGCAGAGGATCGCCTAAGGGAAATAGTAATTAAATTTCAAACAACCATTCAACAACTGGAGCAAGCGATGATTCAATGGGCTTCTAGGCGCTCAAATACACAAGGATCAGCCACAGCTCCATGTAGACAGCCCAATGAAGAGCAGAGCATGAAGGAATTGCCAGAAACTCCAGTGGACAAGACAGAGCATGAATTTGTACTAGAACAATTAGAAGAAGCTGTCATTGTTCAAGAAGAAGAGTTGGTTGAAGACCTGGGAGATGCTGAACTTTCATGGGAATCCAGAATTGAGGAAAACGCCATCAAGGAGACTACAGTTGATGCTAAGGAGGATATTTCTCCAAGGCAAGTCGTTTATGAAGAATCAGACGGAATAATCCAAGAAACAAATTCCCTCGATAATGATAGTCACAAGTCTAACTCTCTTAGTGATGAACTTGCATCCGCAAGTGAATTCTCTGAGATCGAAGAATCTTCCCCAAGTGAATATGAAGATGATGCAGAGGTAGATTTCTTTCAACCTCCAATCTATGACTCAAGTGATGAGGAAGACACAGAAGACTTTGACCAGGACATAGATACAATTAAAGATCTTTGCAAAGAAGTGGAGGAATTCACAGGAGAGCACAAGGAAATGGAACTTGCAGAACCACCAAAAACACCTATCCCAAGGCCATTACCACCTAATACAAGCTTCAAGTGGGTACAATCCTTAACTTATAATTTTACTTATTCACTTGAATATAGTTTGCTTGAAATAGATGGCCAGCTTAGAGCTCTCTGCGGCTTTAAGAGTAAGAGGGAAATGGCTCGTACTCAGAGCTGGTGCACAAGGCTCAATAAGGTTCCATGCTTCACTTCAAAGTACATGGATTGGTATCATGCTCAATTACATGGATCACGAAAAATGTTTGGTCACCAAGGTGAGATTCTACTTTTTAACCCGCCCGAATGGAAACATGCAGATCAAGACGGAGGCGGATTTAAAAGCAAAGCTTGGAATCCTGGACTCTATCCTGACATTTGTAGCCCCGGGAGCCTGAAAATCTGTTTGGAGCTGCTCAGAAGCTTTGCATGCTTAGTTTGGGACCCCGGAGGCTATTGGCATTCCAAGCACTAGTGGAGATTTTTGGACGAATTTAAACATAAACCACCATAACAGGATACTCCTCCAATGTCCAACTTAAGGACTTTAACTAAAAGTGCTAGGTGGGAGACAACCCACCATGGTATGGTCGCTTCTTTTTCAATTTATTTCTTGTTAAATGCTTTCATTTTTCCTTTTTCATTTTAATCTATTAAATCTGGAATCATGCATAGCATTCATGTTAATCATTGCATTCTCCATTTTTCATGCATATATATATAAAAAAAGGGGGTGCACGACGCGATCGCATGCCCCATGCGATCGCGTCATATTGCGAAAAACACCACCCGCGTGACCGCGTGACCCACGCGGCCGCGTGATATATATATCGGCGTAAGGATCCAATGAACAGAAAGTTAGGCTGGAATCATGCGGCCCTTGTGCGTTTCACACAAATTGGCCCATGCGATCGCATGCCCCATGCGATCGCGTCACTTGCACAATACCAATCCCACGCGACCGTGTGAGCGACGCGATCGCGTCGCATGGATTGCACATCCCCCCCAAAAGGAGAAAGAGAGCTGCGCTAAAACGGCGCTGGAGTCGTGCGTTTAGCACGAATTCCAGCGACGCGATCGCGCGACCCACGCGATCGCGTCACCCCTCTTCCACCCCTCTCATGCGATCGTGCGCCCCACGCGATCGCGTCACTCCCATTTTCACCCCAACCACGCAACCGCGTGCCTCACGCGGCCGCGTGGATTCGAAAATATAACCCCCCAGCCACGCGAACCCTATCAGTCGCGCAGCCCCCACCCCCAACCCTCTTCTCCCTCTCTGCTTCTTCTTCCTCCAACCACCACCCAGCACCACCCAGCCGCCACCACGCCACCACCCAGACGCCGCCGCCGTCCAGACACCGCCGCCGCAGCCCCCTCCCCTCCCTTCTTCTTCCTTCTTCCTCCCTCCTCCCCTCTCCACCACTGCCCTCCGAACTACCACCCACCACCGCCGGCCATCCAGCTGCGCCGCCCCCCTCTCCGCCACCCACCCGCAACCCCCTCTTCTTCTATCACTACCCCTAAACCCTCTCCGCCACTGTCCCCCTCAGCCGCCACCGCAACACCGTGCCCCGCCACTGCGTCGGATGCTGCCGCAGCCACCTTCTTCCCCGTTCCACCCCTCCCGCCTACCAGGTTCCGTAAAACGCAATCCCCTTTTATCCGTTCGTCGTTTTTCTATAATTTTTTTCTGTTTTTGTTCATACTTAGGATAGATAGATATGCATGCTGTAGTGGATTTTTAGGTTGTTAGGTAGCTTAGGCTGTGGTTAGTGGATCTAGGTCTGTTTACTTGCACTGTTCCTGCTTATATTTTATCATAACTGCAATTCTGCTGTTCCTGTGACCTCGTTCATATGCTGTGATTTCTTGCAATTGCTGCTTGTTACTCTAAAATTTCCTGTTTCTATTCATTACTGGTAACTGCAGCAAGTTTTTAATTCATATGAACTGCTATGATTGCTGTTTATTTTCCGGGACAATCCAATTTTAGCCGGAATGCTGCCCAAATTTTTTGTAAATTGTTTTCATTCTTGTTTGGTTTGGCTTTTCTGAACTCTGTTTTACTCTGCTTTCCCCAAACTATTTCATGAATACTATGGCAGACTTTCTTATCCTCTTTGATTTCCTGGTTCATAAACTGCATTTGTGTTTCACTGATTCCAATTTTTGCTTTCTTTATTTCTATTCGAATCAGCATTACCCTGTTTTCCTTGTTCGATTATGAGTACTTCTATTCTTACCTGTGAATCCTTGTTATATGAAATTTTTTTATGCCACTTACTTTAACCCGCAGTTTACTAACTCACTAATTTTAATTTACTAATTTCTTTTTCAAATTCTAACCATACTAACCCTTTTAATCTCTTTTCTGATTATTTTCACTTTCCTCTAACTTTCTCACCATGGCATATTGATTATTTTTCCATTTAACATGAATTCAATCACATTTCATTTACTCATTTTCCTTATTCTCTTTCTCCCTTGCCGCTTTGAGTTTCCTTTATTTAATTGCCTATTTGCTTTCCTATCTTATCCATATCCTGGTTTTCTGTTTTTCAGGATGTCTGCCTCATAAAGAAAAGGAAAAGGCAAGGCTACTGGCAAGCGCAAGAGAGGAGATTCCTCTCAGTCCATCATTTCTCTAATGCACGATTCTTCATGGCGGGAGAAGAACTTCACACAGCAGGAAAAAGCTGACTAGCTGCTCCCTGCGAATGACCCTATAAAATTTGCAAACCGGTACTGTGAGCTGAAGTACCCGGCTTTTACAAACTCCAGAAATCTATACCTGGAGCGAACTCTGAAGATTCTAGAAGCACTCCAGCAGTACACCACTGTTCAAATCAAGCAAAGGGGCTGGTTCTTTCTGGAAAGAACACTAACAAAGGTCAATTCATCTTGGGTACGGAAATTCTACTGCAACTACTATCTCACTACCCTAGATGCAGTGAACCTGAGAGGAAAACAAATTTTGGTTACTGAAGAGGCCTTAGAGGACATTCTTCGGCTCCCAACCAAGTCCGATCAGCCTGATGGTTATTCAAAGGCTGAGGAGGACATGCGTCAGATGCAGTTTGATTGGGATGCTGTAAATGCACGGATAGCTCTCGACCTGACAGTCCCTTGGGAGATGGGTCAGGACACTACCATGCCTAGAGGGATCAAGAGAGCATACTTAAACGATGAGGCTCGGTTATGGCATCAGATCTTGAGTAATTATCTGATGCCGAGTACTCACGAGACGGAGATCCCGGCTGCTATGATCACCCTCCTTTGGTGTGTGCTGGAGGGTAAGGACCTTTATCTGCCACGTTTCATTCGGCATTATATGGCCAGGTTCCACATCCGAGGCACCCTCCCCTTTCCATATCTAGTTACACAGCTTGGCCGTCGAGCTGACGTGCCATGGGAGGCTGCCGATGAGAGACCACCAACGGCGGATTGCAGGAAGATCATTCCGCACAGCCGGAACTTCTTAGCCTTGGGCCACAGACCACCACCATTCACTGCTACTGATGAGTCAGCCCCACCGTCTGCTGGACCCTCTTCCTCCACTGCTGCACCACCTACCCCTGCTACCACCGCTGCACCTCCACCTGCCACAGAGCCATGTCTATCATCTGGTGCACCGCTTGTTTCGACGACTTGACCAGATGGAGCGTCACAACAAGCGGCGCTATGAGCACCTAAAGCTGATGATACGATCCGGCGACATCTCCTCCGAGCCCGACACACCATCCGAGGCATCTGAGGAGGAGGCAGATGCACCCGAGGTAGAGACCCATCCCCAGGAGTCAGCACCAGCCGCACCACAGGCAGCGGTCCCACATCAGATTGAGGTTGCGGATCTTGAGATCCCGATCCAGTTAGCACCTCCTCCACAGCAGCCAGACCCTCAGCCCACCACCACCACTGAGACTCCAGCTACCATCCCTCCTAGTGATGACACTCCTTCACACCCGGCTTGATTGAGCATCGAGGACGATGCTTCCTTTTAAGTGTGGGGAGGTCGCCATCTCTGGCGTTTATTTTGGTGAACCACTACATACTTTTTCTTTTATTTTGGATATTTTTTTTATATTTTTCTTTTTACTGTTATTTTCTGAGTACTTATACATTACTTTTATGTATTTTTACTCTATTCTCTGCATTTTGCATCTTTAGTTCATATTTTAGCCATTTAGTTTATTTTAGTTATTTAGTTTAGTTTGCAATTCTGATTTATTAGTGGATTAATTAGTATAGTTTACCCTTTTTATCATAAGATAGTATAGTTTAAAATTGAAAAATATAAAAAGGAAGTAAGCTAGGAAATTGAACATATCAGATTTAAATCCATAAACCTTGTATATAGCATTACATGATGTAGTTAAGCTGACAACATTTTATCAAGGAGGAACATTAAAACTTTAAAAGCTACCCTAAATAAATTTTTTATGAGAATAATGGGAATTTTTAACTAAACCTGCATACAATATATAAATGATATATGATGCTTGAGTTAGAGAACACACAACCTGTGAGTCTTGAGTTTAATTGTATGGTTGCATTCAAACCATAATTTCATTTCTGTGTGTTTCATTTCTTTTTATTCTGATGTTCTTTCCTTTGCTTTAATCTATATGTCCAATTATAGAATATAGAATAGATACATACCAAGAGAATGATTGAGGCCATCAATTGATTTCAGCTCACTTACCCCAAATTAGCCTACCTTTTACATCACCCTTGTTAGTCCCCTTGAGCCTTTTAAAAACCCATTTATTCTATTTAGCCAAATTACTAGCCTTAAGCAGAAAAACAAAAAAAAATCCCAAGTGAATCCTTGGTTAGCTTAAGATAGAAAATCATGAATAGAGTTAAATGTGGGAAACCTTTTGGGAACATGGATGGTAGAAACAAAAAGGTAGAGAAGTTAAAAGAAATAAAATAAATTTGGGAAGCATGCTCATGAGAAAATCAAAGTAATATAATTGCCATGTGCCTTGAAAAAAAAAGAGTTATTTTTCAGCATTTAAATAAAAGGGGGATACAAAAGAATTTCCCCAATGCAAAATAAAAGCAATGCACATGGAATAAAAAAATAAAAAGTGAAACATGAGTATGTAACAATAAGTGGGATAATATGGGAAAATAGGTAAAAAGATTTTATTTTACTAAATATGTATGTTAGGTGAGATCTTAGTCTAATTAAGGATTCACTTATTAGCTCACTTGACCCTATACATAAATCCTTACCTTTACCTTGACCCCATTACAACCTCAATTAAAGACCTCATGACTTTTTGGTATGACTATATTCTATAATTGTTGATTGGTTAGATGAAGAACAAAGCTATAGAAATTAAGAATAAAAAGAAAAATAGAGTAAATAAACCCAATAAACACTGAGTGACTAGAGAGTAAACACAAAATCCAGTGAGGGTTCAATAACTCATCAACATATATCTATGCTTAAATTTACTAATTGTTTTGCAAGTTTGTACAATGTTTTCTTTCCCATCTCATTTGCTAAAATGCTTTATTATTTAAGGGTTGGCTATATATATATACATGACTCCTTGAGAATGTGAATTAACTTGACTACATGTAAGCTTTATATATGAGTGAATAAGTTAGAGTTGCATGATGCATCATTCATTTAGGTAGTTGCATTTAAATTAGGTTGCATTGCATGACATTCCATCACTTTAACCTTAATTATTTACCTTGGATTTAGCATGAGGACATGCTAGTGTTTAAGTGTGGGGAGGTTGATAAACCCATATTTCATGAGTTCTTTTGTGCTTAATTTGAGTGATTTATACAATCCTTCACCTGCCTATTCACATTAATTGCATGGTTTTACTTTTCCTTCCTTATTATGTCATATTGTGAAAAACATGTTTCCTAAGCTTTAAAAATTAATTATTTTAATTACCTTTATTTCCATTCGATGCCGTGATTAGTGTGTTGAGTAGTTTCAGATTTTCTAAGGCAGAATGACTTAAAGGATGGAAAAGGAAACATACAAAATAGGAAGGAGAAGGCAAAACGGAGCTTTAAGGAAACTGGTATCCACGCGATCGCATGGATGACGCGATCGCGTGCCAAGCACGAATCAGCAGCGACGCGGCCGCATGACTGACGCGACCACGTGGCAAGGAAAAGCTCCGAATGACGCGACCGCGTGACCCACGCGGACGCGTGACAGAGGCCACGCACCAGAAATTGCAGAAAACGCTCATAGCGATTTTTGAAGCCCTTTTTGGCCCAGATCCAAGTACAGACAGCATAGACCAGAGGTTATAAAGTGTGGGAATGCATCCATTCAAAGAGAGCTCGCATATTTTAATTTTTAATGATTTAGATTTACTTGAGAGGGAGATCTTCTCACTCTCTCTTAGGAATTAGGATTTCTTCTTGTTTTAAGAGTGACTCTCAATCCAGGTTTTACGTTCCTCTGTTTTAGCTTCCTTTTACCTTTATTTATTCCAGCACTTGAATTGATCAGTGAATTTATGAATTTTTTCCATGTTACAGACTGTTATTTGAATTAATGATAATTGAGGTATTTTCAGTTTATGATTGTTCTCTTTGAATTAAGTTACCATTGCTTCCCATCTAAGGATATTTTTATTATTCTATCAATTTTACTTTGTCCCCTTTTGGTTCTGGTTAAGGATTCAGTAACTCAACGTTTATTAAACTCAACATAACTGATAATCGTTATCTTGCTAATTGAGCTGAACTTAAGTAATCCCAACCTTTTCTTAGGAAATAAATAGGATTAAAAGGTCAATTTAATTAGTCCATTGACTCTCCTTTGCCCTAGTAAAGGTTGACCAAGTGGAGTTTAGATTCAACTTTCATTATAGTTGAGAGAGATAACTACCTTGGACCTCCAACTTCTCTTACCTTGCCAAAAGTCTGCTTTACAGTATTTATTTATTTTAATTGCCATTTACTTTACTTGTAATTCAAATTACTTGCCTCTCATCTTCTAAACCCTGATTACAACCTTTATAGCCAATAATAAGAACATACTTCCTCGCAGTTCCTTGAGAAGACGACCCGAGGTTTGAATACTTGGTTAACAATTCTTAAAGGGGTTTGTTACTTGTGACACCCAAAACATTTGTATGAAAGGACTTTTGAAGGTTTAGAAACTATACTTGCAACGAGGATTTATCCGCAAATTTCTAGACCACACAAAAGTTCTCTCATCAAGCACCCACATCCATCAATCCAAGAGCAAGATGATCCCAATTATGCTATTGATATGGAACAGGAAAGAAGGAATCATCTTCGCGAATCCATACTTCATAAAGAGCTAGAGGAGGCCCTAGGGGTAAAGGTAGGAGAGACCCTTAAAGATGAAAGAGTAATTGAAAGGAGTTGTCATGGAAAGAAAATCATCGAGGATGAGTATGATTTTATACTTAAACAACTGGACAAAGCAGCAATTATTAAAAAGGAAGAAGTGGTTGCAGACTTAAGAGATGTTGTACCTCCATGGGAAAGTCAAGACATAGAGCCTCCTTCCAAGATGGTTGCATTTGATGTTGAGGAGGGTGTACAACCTCCAAGGCATGTCATGGTTAAGGACTTGGAAGAGGTCGATCAAGAGATGGAGATTCAAGAAAAAGAAGCACAACCTCCCATGCCCTTGGTGAGCAATGAAGAAGAGATTGAACTAGAAGAAAGCTACCAAGAGGAAGAGGTTGATATTGAAGAAACTTGCAAAGAGGTGGAAGTTGTCAGAGAAGAGCATAAGGAAGTGGAGCCTGCAAATTCATTAGAAATACCTCCACCTAAGTC
The DNA here is from genome assembly GCF_003086295.3 of Arachis hypogaea. Taxonomy (NCBI): domain Eukaryota; kingdom Viridiplantae; phylum Streptophyta; class Magnoliopsida; order Fabales; family Fabaceae; genus Arachis; species Arachis hypogaea. Next base: position 83,306,235 of record NC_092049.1, on the reverse strand, counting down.
ACCATCATCCTTCACAACATTCAAGTGGGTAAAATTCATATCCCTTAGCTTTCTAATTCCACTTGAATATGGGCTACTAGAGACGGATGGTCAACTTAGAGCTCTTTGTGGCATTAAGAGTAAGAAGAAGGTGGTTAGTGGTTGGAGTTATCAAGCAAGGTTCAATATGGTTGCATACTCAAAGTTTAAATGCAAGGGTTGGTGTAAAGCTCAACTGAATGGGTCTAGGAAGTTGTTTGGCCGCTATAGTGAGAATTCAGATTACTTGCTACCCGGATGGAATCATAATGATCAACAAGAAGACGGGTGCAAAAGCAAGATTTGGGACCCCGGAATTCAGTCTAGCAATCTACACTCTTGGGGCCTTGTCACTTGCTTTAACTTGCTTGAAGGCTTTCTGCGCCTAGTTTGGGACCCCGGAGGTTACTGGAAGTACAAACATTGGTGGAGATTCCTGGATGAGTTCAAGCACAAGCCACCATAACAAAGGACTCCCCAATTGTCCAACTTAAGGACTTTAACTAAAAGTGCTAGGTGGAAGACAACCCACCATGGTATAATCGTTCCTTTCTCAATTTTAATTTTATTTCATTTTGTTTGTTTTTCATTTTATTTTATTCTATTTTTATTGAACCTAGATTTATTCATACCATCCACATCTGCATTTTGCATTCTGTATTTTTCATGCATATAAAAAAAAAATTTCGCACGCGACGCGACAGCGTCGCCGACGCGTCCGCATCACCAGTGCGTTTGGAAGAAAAGGAAAGTGAACAGAAAGTCACGCGAAAGCATGGCTGGAGGCGTGCCTTTGGCACAAATTAATCCACTCGACCGCGTGGATGACGCGTTCGCGTCATTAGTGAAATAGCCTCCCCACGCGTCCGCATCACCCACGCGAACGCGTGGCTCTGTAAAATCAACGTAAAGGGGTGCATGGCAGAGAGTTATGATGGAGCGGGGCTGGAATGGTGCTAGCAGCACAAGCCCCACCACGCGAATGCGTCACCCACGCGTCCGCGTCATATTGGAAATAAGGCCACCCGCGTGATCGCGTCAACCACGCGACTGCGTCACCCAAAAATTTGGCGAAAAGAGTTTCGAACAGAGAGTTGTGCGAACGCGAGGCTGCACTCGCGCCAATCGTACAAATCAGGCCACGCGATCGCGTGACCCACGCGTCCGCGTCACCTGACCTTATCGCGCACCACGCGACCGCGTCACCCACGCGTCCGCGTCGCCTGCGCCGCACAACTTATCCAGATCAGTGCTAAATATCATATCTTTTCTTCCCCCAAATCCTAATTTTTCTTTTCCATTCTTATTTCTTTCTTCTTTTCTTCTTCCTTCTTTACTTTCATTCTCTTTTACTTAATTACATACTTTCATTCATTGCATTTTAATTTTGTGCATATTTTTATTTTCTAAATTTATTATTATTTTTTCATTGGTGTTACAATTTTCTTATTCAGCTGATGCATCTTTTGTTGAATTTATTTTGGTGCTCAGTGACTTGTTTTACACTATTGGGTAATATTATTTAAGTCAATGCTAATCTTTTATGATATTTGTATTAATTTTACATTGATATTAATTTATATTGTCTTGCACTCTCTTCCCCATTGTTACAAATTTTGTACCACTGGTATGCCATGGCTTCTATTGTTTTCTCACGTACATGTTGAAGCTTCCATGTAAATGAGACCCTTATCGGTTGGCATTAACCCACCCATACTTCATTTATTTTCTTATCTTTATTTCTGGGTTACTGTTCTTCTTTTTCTCTTCTTTCAGGCTGGCCACCGAAGACGGAAAAAGGGAGAAACTTCTAAAAAGTGAGACAAACAAGTCCATCTGCACAATCCTTGAAGAAAAGCATCAGTTGGAACAACCCGTCCACCTGCACATCTCAGCATGCACCGAGGACGGTGCAATCTTTAAGTGTGGGGAGGTCGATACTGATCTCCGTGGGTTAGTACCTTCTTGTCTCAACACCAATATTTTATTTTCTTTGTTTGTTCATTATTGCATTTGCATGTTTGATTGCATATTTTCTTGATTTTGTGCATATTTTACCACTGCTTGAATAAAATTATTGTTACACTTGTTTGAATAAAATTATTATATTGGAACATGGTTTAGAGCTCGAACACACAAAACCTGTGAGATTTTGAGCCTATTTGATTGGTTGCATTTTATCAACCAATAATTTATTTTTAGGGTGTTTTTCTCTCTAAAATTGTGATCTTTGTCTTGCTTAATTCTATATTTCCATGGTTTGATGTATGCATGCACTTACATGATTAAGGCCTTTGTTTCACTGAGCTTACATACCCATATGGCCTTACCTTTCATTATCCCTTGCAAACCAATGTTGAGCCTATTATACCCCTTTGTTCTTTACTTTAGCTCATCACTAACTCTAAGCGAAAAATAATAATGCCCTTAATTTGAATCCTTGGTTAACTTAGACTAGTGAGAGTGCTTATGATTTAAGTGTGGGAAAATTGGGTTTGGTAACATTTGGTTTGAGAATTGAGTATGTTATAATTTTCTGAAAATGTGAAAATAATGTTTAGGACATGATTCATGCATCCAATAATTTAATCATATGCATTGAAAAAAATCAAAGAAAAGAAAAAAATATATATATATATATAAAAAGTGAAAAAAAAAAGAGAGCAAATAAGTAAAAGGGGACAAAATGCCCCAAAGTAAGTGGTGAAAGCAATGCATATGTACTGTACTTGAATTTAGAAATGCATGAATATGTGGAAAACATGGTTAATGGATAGTTAGATGTGGTACTATGATTACATGGATTGTCTAAAGTTAGGTGGAAAGTTTAAGTTAATTAAGTATTCAGATTTTAGTCCACTTGGCCAAATACAATCCTACATTGACCGTAACCCCATTACAACCCTTAAAAGACCTCTTGATATGTGTATCTGTGCATTAAATTTATATTGATTGTTAGATGAAGAGCAAGCCTTAGAAAGCAAGGTTAGTAGAGAATTGAGATAATTGAACCTTAAACACTTGAGTGATTAGAGTGTATACACTACCAGTGAGGGTTCGATGCTCAATTCCTTGTTCCCTGCTTTCGTGAGCTATTTTCTTCTTGCAAGTCTATTTGTACTTCATTTTCATGATTTGAATTAGTGAAATCCAGTTCATATTTCTTCTTGAAGGATTTGTTTACTTTTAACTAAGTAGGTAGAAATATTTTGCATGTAGTTGCATTCATATAGATAGGTTGCATTTCATATTAATCTACCATTCCTCTTCATCTTTATAGCTTCTCTTAAACTTAGCATGAGGACATGCTAATGTTTAAGTGTGGGGAGGTTGATAAACCACTATTTTATGGTTTATCTTGTGCTCAATTGAGTGATTTTTATCAACTCTTTACCCACTTATTCATACTATTTGCATGGTTTTATATTTTCCTTCCTAATTATGTGCTTTGATTGAAAACATGCTTCTTTGGCCTTAAGTTCCCAATGTTTAATCCTCTCTTATTACCATTAGATGCCTTGATATGTGTGTTAAGTGATTTCAGAGATTACAGGGCAGGAATGGCTCAGAGGATGGAAAGGAAGCATGCAAAAGTGGAAGGAATACAAGAAGTTGGAGAAATTGCTAAGCTGTCCAGCCTGACCTCTTCGCACTCAAACGGCTATAACTTTAGCTACAGAGGTCTAAATGACGCGGTTCTATTTGCGTTGGAAAGTTAACGTCCGGGGCTTCGATTTAATATATAATATGACTTAGTTGCTCTGACGCTAGGCAATGCGAACGCCTGCTCCACACGGACGCGTCGCAGTGGCGAAAATCAGCGTGGCAGATTTCTTCTCCAGCGATTTCTGGGCTGTTTTCGACCCAGTTTGCGGCCCAGAAAACACATATTAGAGGCTATAAAGTGGGATAATCCATTAATTCATAATCACAAGCTCATAACACACAATTTTAGGAGTAGATGTAGTTTTAGAGAGAGAGAGGTTCTCTCCTCTCTCTTAGGATTTAGGATTAGGATTTCTCTTACCTTCAAGATTGTTTCTTTTTATCAGGTTCAATGTTCCTTTTATTTATTTTTCCAATTTAATTTATGAACTGTTCCATGTTAGATTTATTTTCTTCCATTAATGCAATTGAGGTATTTCAGATTTATCACTTCTTCTATTGTTTGTTATTAATTGATGTTCTAAGTTAGATCCTAAGTTGATTTTGGAGTTGATTGATATTTGGAGACCCTTGAGTTGAATTACTCAAGAGTTAAATTGTAATTGGGTTTATTGTTGGCTGGCTCTCTAGTCACTAACGCTAATCCTTCCCAAGGGAGAGGATTAGAACTTGTGAATAGAAGTAGACTTCCAACTTACTTGACTTTCTTTTACTTTACTTGGTAAAGGATAACTAAGTAGAAGCAACCTTCAATTATCAATTGATCTTGAGAAAAATCCAACAAGGATAGAACTTCCAATTAATCTTCTCCAGGTCAAGGTTTTTAAATTAATTACATAAAATCTCTTATTTATTTTTATTGCTTTAATTTATAAATATACCTGTGCCCATTGCCCAAACTTCAAAACCCCCAATTTACAAGACTCATAACCAATAATAAGAACATACTTCCCTGCAATTCCTTGAGAAGACGACCCGAGGTTTAAATACTCGGTTATCAATTTTAAAGGGGTTTGTTACTTGTGACATCCAAAACGTTTGTAAGAAAGGTTGATTGCTTGGTTTAGTAACTATACGTGCCCCACGCGTCCGAGTCGATTTTCAAAATATGGCCATTCACGCGATCGCGTAACCCACGCGCAGACGTTACCCAGATTTTTGGCAAAATGCATATAAAACAGAGAGTTGTGCGTACGCGAGGCTACAATCGCGCCTATAGCACAAATCAGGTCACGCGATCGCGTGATCCACGCGTCCGCGTCACTTGAACTTATCACACACCACGCGATCGCATGCTACACGCGTCCGCGTCACATGCGACGCACATCTTTTCCAGATCAGTGCCTGATATCTTATCTTTTCTTCCCCAAATCTAAATCTTTTCTTTCCCTTCTTATTTTTTCTTCTCTCTTCTTCCTTCTTTATTCTTTGTCACTCTTTACTTTCTCCCTTCCTTATTTTTCACATCCATTATCAAGGTTCTTTTCTTTCTTTCCTTACTTTTTACTTTTCCTTTATTATTTTTATTAATGTTTTATTTTTCTTTTTCTTTTCACTTTCATTATCTATATTTTCTTTTTCTTTCTTTTTTTTTTCTTTATTCCTTTAATTGGTGTTAGAAATTTAATTGGGTGATTATTTTCTTTTATATTTTGTATGAGTTATTGTGAAATTATTTGACAATTTATATTACCTCTTAGAAGGGTCGCTTGCATGTTCAATTTAATACTTTTAATAACATATTCACCATGCATGCTATGTGTTTGTGAAAAAGCCCGTATGGCATTGTGCATTATTTTTATATTACTCTATTCTACTACTCTAATGCTTGTTTTTCACAAAACCCCTTTTTACATTTTATTGATTAAATATAATTGTCAATACAAACAGATTGTTAGTTTGAAAGAGTTGATAATCTAACTTGGACATTTAATGCTTGATCCATGCTACTCATGCCTTTACCGGCATGTCAATAAACATCTTGCATTTAATAGCCATCACATGCACTTGCTATATTTCCAATGATGAAATTTTCACATGTAGTCATGACCATGTGTTAACGACATCCCTCTTTACCATTCATTGATTATCACCTATATTATCCTCTCCCTTGCTCGAACCCTTAGCTTTACATATTACTTTCTTTTTTCTTTTTCAGGATGGCCACCAACAAAGGTAAAGAGAAAGCTACTCCCAAACCACTAGCAAGGAAAGGAACTAAAAGAACACTAGTGGCAGAGCCATCTTCAACAGCAGTAAAGCCCTCAACAAAACGAATCAAGAGGATCATCAAGGTCGATGAAAAAGAGAAAGCTTTCCCAGCAAAGGACACTGCGCGGTTCACTAACCGCTACTGTGAGCAGATGTTCCCCATTCTGGCTTAGAGAAGTTATAACAATGAGTACCTACTCATCCTCCCGACCCACATTGTTGAATTTGTTGAGCCGCGAATTGAACGAAGATAATGGGGATTCCTACGGAGACAGCCACGGCAGGTTAATCTATCATGGGTAGTTGAATTCTACTCCAATTTTCACATGCCAACCATGCAGTCTGTCTATGTCCATCAGAAGCAAGTCCCCATAACAGAAGAGGCCATTCAACGAGCTTTAGATCTTCCCCCTGCTCCAAAAGGATTGGACGCATTCCAAGAAGCCTCATTCAAACGCCAGACATACCAATTTGACTGGGACGCCGTTCTCAGAGTTATAGCATAACCTGGCAGCAGATGGATCTATGGATACCATCGATCTCGACCTAAGAGCATATTGGCTTCAGCATTCACCTTGGAGGCTCGAGTTTGGGCACAGATTATGTCCCATTACATCTTTTCAAGCATTCATGAGTCCTCCTTCACCGCAGACACGGCTGTTCTACTATGGTGTATCCTTACAGACCAGCACCTCAATTTACCAAGACACATTCGGCATGCTCTGGGATACGTACAGATTGCAGACAACCTACCTTTTCTTCCCTTGGTTTCAGATCTAGTCTCAGCAGCCAGAGTCTCCTACAGAGCTGGGGACACCAAAGTCATGATTCCACGGGATGATCAAATCGTCCCTAACGGGAAATATATCAGACTCCAGCAGCCACTACTAGCTGGCCTGCAGAACCGGCCCAGGATACTCCTTCTTCTTCCACATCACAAGCACCTCCAACAAACCAGCTACTCCTTCAGATACTTGAGAGGCTAGACCAGCTTGACCGGAAAGGAAAGCAAAGGGAGCGCCGTAACAAACGCCAATTTACATACCTCAAGGAGCTGCTTGTTGGTCACCACCCACCTAAAGAAGACCCAGACACCCCGGACTCCACTTCATTTACCAGCACAGGGAGCCATGACGGTCCCGATGGTGGAGATGCTGCTACCAGCCCCCCTTTGTTCCTGACTGATGGCACCGAGGACGGTGCCAAGCTTTAAGTGTGGGGAGGTCGGTCAGTACCTGGCTTCCGGAGGTAATTTCTCTTTCTTAGCACCAATAGAATAGGATATTTATTTAATTTTTCTTTTGTTTAGGATAGGATAAATTGCATAGTAATAGGTTATCTGCATGCATGTTCTAATTGGTTGAAAATCAATAAATGCTAAACTTGTTTAGAAGTTGTAATTGGAACATAGTTAAAAGCTAGAACACACAACCTGTGAGACTTGAGCCTAATGACATGGTTATATTATTTAACCATAAAATTTTATTTTTGTGTGTTTGCTTCTCTATGATTGTGATCTATATTTTGTTCCATCCTATATGTCCAATATTTAATGTGTTATATGCATGCATATGATTGAGGCCATTATTTTATTAACTCACTTACCCCAAATAGCGTACCCTTTTAATCACATTTGTTAGCCAATTTGAGCCTTTTAATCCCATTTGTTCTATATTTTACCACATTACTAGTCTTAAGCAGAAAAATAAGTAATACCCCAAATTGAATCTTTGGTTAGCTTAAGATAGAAATTGTGTGTCAATTAAGTGTGGGAAAATTGTGGGAACATGGGTTAACAAGGGAATATGTCATGATAAAATGTTGGGAATTTGGCACCTACTCATGTGACACTAAGAAAAATTATAAGTCTATGTGCATTGATAAGCTATGTTTATTTTTACTGTTTATAAAAGAAACTAAAAATATTCAAACAAATAAGTAATTAGATAAATGAATAAGGGGATAAAGTTACTCCAATGCTAAGCTAAATTTAATAAAAAAATCAATGCATATGTGATACAAGTAAAGAGAAAAGTTGATGCATGAGTATGTAAAACAAAAGTGGGAAAATTTTGGGTAGCTAAGGATGATTTAAGAAGAAAGTAGAGTATGTATGTTAGGTGATAGCTTAGGATAATCAAGGATTGAATTCATAGCTCACTTAACCATATATATACCCTCACCCTTACCTTGGCCCCATTACAACCTTGAAAAGACCTCATGATGTTTCCATTGGTGCATTAAATACTTGTTGATTGGTTAGGTGAAGAACAAGGTTTAGAAAGCATGATTAGAGAGGAGTAGAGTAATTACCCTATACACTAGAGTGACTAGAGTGTACATACACCATCAGTGAGGGTTCAATGCTTAATTCTATGTTCCCTGCTTTCATGAGCTGTCTTCCTACGAGTTTACTTGTTTTTACTGTATAATTTGAATTAGTGGAATTTGATTTATTTTTGTCTTAAAAGGATTTATTTATTTTTAACTAAGTAGAAAAAATCATTTTATCATATAATTGCATTCATATACATAGGTTGCATTGCATTGCATGAGTCTTACTTTTCCCTACTCATTTGTTTTATCTCCTTAAGCTAAGCATGAGGACATGCTAATGTTTAAGTGTGGGGAGGTTGATAAACCACTATTTTATGGTTTATCTTGTGTTTAATTGAGTGGTTTCATCAAGCCATCACCCACTTATTTATACTAATTGCATGATTTTACATTTTCCATCCTAGTATTGTTTTATGATTGAAAACTTGCTTCCTAAAGAACTTTAACTTATGTATTTTAATTCTCCTTTATACCATTCGATGCCGTGATCTGTGTGTTAAGTGTGTCTGGCTTTATAGGGCAGGAATGGCTTAGAGAATGAAGAGGAAGCTTTCAAAAATGGAAGGAACACAAGAAACTAAGGAGATGACCAGCGAACACCGACGCGTGCGCATGGATCACGCGAGCGCGTGGAATGGAGAAAATTGCAGCGATGCGTGCTGATGAGATATTTTGGAGGAAAAATAAATCTCTCCCAAAACACCCAAATCTAACCGGCAAGTGCACCGGGTCGCATCAAGTAATAATAACTCACGGGAGTTAGGTCGATCCCACAGAGATTGAAGGATTGAGCAATTTTAGTTTAGTGGTTGATTTAGTCAAGCGAATCAAGATTTGGTTGATGGTTTTGTGACTTGCAGAATTAAATTGCATTGAAGTAAAGAGAACAAGAAATAAATTGCTGAAACTTAAAGAACAAGAAATTAAATGGCAGAAACTTAAAGTGCAAGAAATGTAAATTGCAGAATCTTAAAGTGCAAGGAATGTAAATTGCTTGAAATGTACAGGGGATTGGGATGTGGATTTGCAGAAATTAAACAAGGAAAAACTAAATTGCATCAAACAGAAGAGGGAAAGGGAATTGGGATTGAACCGGATCTTGAAGCAGTAAAGTAAATGAACATTAAAAGCAAGAAACAGAGAATATAAAATTGAGATCTCATGGCCCAGAGACTAGAAAACCAAGTCTAGATCTCAATGCCTTCCTAGATCCAACAAGAACAATTGCAAGGAAATTGTAAATTGCTAAGAAAATAGATGAAGAACAATTAACCGGAAATGAAATTCACTTAGCAGTAAAGAAACAGAGATCCAAGATTGAGATTGAAACAGAATTTCTCCAATTCTCCAATCCAAGATCCAAGACAAATGTAAAATAAAATTGAAAGCAATGAAAACAAGAAATTAAAGTTCACTCAAGTTCAAAAGCTCTCTGAAACTATTATGAAAATTCTAAAAGGAAAGCTCTCCGAATAACTTGAATTCTATTCTATTTATACACTTTCAAAAATGATCTTCAAGCCTTGAGTTGGGCCTTTGCTCTTGGTAGAATTGGGTTGAAAGAGGCCTTGGTTGATTGCTCTTGAAGTTTGGAGAAGAACCGAAGTGAACCAATTGAACCGGTTTTGAGGTTAGCAAAAGTTGGACCAAAAGTTTGAGCCAAAGTTAGGGGTCTAACTTTGGCTTCAACTTTTCATATCAGCTTAGCACATTCTGCTGGTATGGACGTTGGTGCCAACGTTAGGGGTCTAACTTTGACCCTAACGTTGGCAATGCCTTGTGTGCTAGTGGCGCCAACGTTAGCCTCCAAGTTAGGGGGCTAACGTTGGCGCAAACGTTGGCCCTTCTCCCTTTGTAATTCATGTGCCAACGTTAGCCTCCAAGTTAGGGGGCTAACGTTGGTTCAAACGTTGGATAGCCAGGGAGGAATTCATGTGCCAACGTTAGCCTCCAAGTTAGGGGGCTAACGTTGGCGCAAACGTGGGATGGCCAGGGAGGAAATTTCAAGTTCCAACGTTAGCCTCCAAGTTAGGGGGCTAACGTTGGGGCTAACTTCTTGCTTCCTGGTTCAATTTCACTTATTCCATTGTCCTCTCTTCACTCCTAGCCATTCCTCTTTGCTTCAACCTTTCTCCAAGCTTTCTTCACCTATTATTAATCAACCAAACTCATCAAAGCTATGCTCAAAATCATGAGATATTCATTCTTTCATAATATGCAACAAATATAGTATAAAACCTCATGAAATGGCATAAATTCATATATGGTTGGTTCAATCAAGGGAAACATGAAAATCTACTCAATTAGCTTGCTTGTAGCTCAAGAAAGTGCATAATTCTAATGAAAACAAAAGAAAAAGATTAGCTAAAATAGGCTAGGATGACTTGTCATCACAACACCAAACTTAAAGCTTGCTTGTCCCCAAGCAAGAAAAGATTTATTGAGAAGAAAGAATGAAATAGAAGATGATGTTCATACTAGCAGAGTATTATTGATAGTTCATGGGGTTTTGTGTGGATATGCCAATACTCACTTCTTATTGACTCCTAGGCCTAGAAAGTCTCCTTCAAGCTTCAAGTGACATACTGCTATGACCTCTCATTATTCCTTTATCCTTGGCTATTACTTTGTTCATAAGCTTTATTTGAGTGTCATGTGTAGCAAGTTCATTTTCTTTTCTTTATACTTGACACATTATTCACCATAGACACTTGGCTCACATTCCTTCTTAAAACATTGATGCCCAGCACCTCTTTGGGCTACTAAATGCCTTGTAGTTAAGTTGCTCTTGATAGTGGACTTTCAGCTGATGATCCCGGGTTAGTTAACCCAAGTCACCAAGTGTTGAGGCACTCCTAAGAGCTTACTAATCCAAGCAGATCCTAGTACAAAGACATCACAGGCATATATTTTAAGGTTCAAGCTATTGGTGTCCAGCTTTGTTTCTTTTTGTTTTTCTTTTGTTTTGCCACTTTTTGGCTATCTTTTTCTTCTTTCCTTCTTTTTGTTTTTCTTTCTAACCAAGGAATTTAATTCAATTGAGATTCATAGACAGTAGGCCACTATTTACTTAGAAGAAGATATCCAGGCTCTTTATTCATTCAAAGTGAGCTATTATACACTCACACACATACCATCACTTACTTTTATTCTACTTCTATCTAACAGAGACCATTTTACTTCACATTCAAACTGTTCTTTTATTGAATTGAAAGATGCAGGGGACAACACATGCTTCTTGTCAAGTGAAAGTGAACACACAAGCACACACATAAGCTAGTTTACTTATTTTAAAAGAAACAAACATAAATGATGCACTGACTACTACACTAACAGTTACTGTTAAAATGGGCATATTCACACTTCCAATTTAAAGCAATTCAATGCTAATGGAGTTAAGTGATAATACAACCTCTTGGTGGCTTCTTCTTCTTTCTCTCAGCTAATGGTGTGTAGTCCTCCCAAGAGAGTGATTGAATTTCTGCAGTGTTATTAGAAGTTGCTTGTTTCTCAAGCCCTTAGATGACTGGTTAGTGTGCAAGACTTTCTTGTAGGCGTTTGAACTTACTTTGGTGTGTGAACACCAAACTTAGTCTCTTGCCATGTTTCTTATGCATAACCATATGTGAAAGCCTAAGTCTTTGCTAAAGCTAATAAAACTAAAAACTAGAAACAGACAATGCTCAAATGATTTATCAGATTGCTTGGAGCTAGTAACTCTTTATGTAGAAAGTGAGAATGTGCTTTTAAGTGAGATTTTGGTGGAACACCAAACTTAGAATTCTTTATTCCCCCTTAATTTGTTTTTGTGTGAAACACCAAACTTAGCTCCTTGCAATACATACCAATCATTTAACCTTTTTATTGAAATAACTATGAAAAGAAAACTACCTCAGGTTGGGTTACCTCCCAACAAGCGCTCTTTTATTGTCACTAGCTTGACACCTTTCAATTCTTTTTAAGAGGGCTGTAGGTGTTGAACCTCTTTTTCCTTAGCCCATTGTCCTCCCAAGTACAGCTTTGCTCTGTGACCATTTACAGTGAATTGATTCTTCGTTGCCTCATCTAGCAGTTCAATATTCCCATAGGGAAAAATCTTTGTCACCAAGTATGGGCCAGTCCACTTAGACTTCAGTTTGCCAGGGAAGATTTTAAGCCTCGAATTATACAGGAGCACTTGCTGTCCTGGCTTGAATTCCTTCTTTGTGATCTTCTTGTCATGCCACTTCTTAGCTCTCTCCTTGTATATCTTCGCACTTTCATAAGCTTCCAGTCTAAATTCATCCAGTTCATTTAGTTGTAACAACCTTTTTTCTCCTGCAGCTTGGGGATCAAGGTTGAGGAGTTTAGTGGCCCAGAAAGCTCTGTGTTCAAGCTCTACAGGGAGGTGGCAAGATTTGCCATACAATAGCTGGAAGGGTGACTTGCCAATAGGAGTTTTAAAAGCTGTCCTATACGCCCACAATGTATCCTCTAGCTTTCTAGCCCAATCTTTCCTTGTGATTCCCACTGTTTTCTCTAGAATCTTCTTTAATTCTCTATTTGCCAGTTCGACTTGGCCATTAGTCTGAGGATGGTAAGGTGTGGCTACTTTGTGAATTACTCCATACTTGTGGAGGAGTTTCTCCATTTGTTTGTTGCAAAAGTGACTACCGCCATCACTAATAAGACCCTTTGGCACTCCATACCTAGTGAAAATGTGTTTTTTTAGGAATTGGAGGACAATCTGTGCATCACAGGTGGTTGTGGCTATGGCTTCCACCCACTTTGAGACATACTCCACTGCTACCAAGATATATCTAAAAGAATAAGAAGGAGGAAAAGGCCCCATAAAATCAATTCCCCATAGATCGAACAATTCTAATTCTAAGATAAAATTTTGAGGCCTCTCATTCCTTTTTGTTAATCCTCCTGCTTTCTGGCATTCATTACATTGGTGTACATATTCTCTGGCATCCTTGAAGATAGTTGGCCAATAGAAGCCACTCTGCAGTATTTTTGCGGCTGTTTTTTTTGGGCCAAAGTGTCCACCATAAGCTGAACCATGACAATGCCACAAGATGTCCCTAATTTCACTTTCGGGAACACACCTTCTGATTACTCCATCAGAGCATCTTTTGAACAAGAAGGGTTCATCCCATGAAAATTTCCTTGCTTCGTTGATTAACTTCTTCACTTGTTGCTTAGAGAACTCTTGCGGTATCTTCCTTCCCACTTTGTAATTTGCTATGTCAGCAAACCATGGTGCTTGCTGGAATTGCAGAAGGTACTCATCTGGGAAGCTTTCATTTATGGGCTGGGATGCTTTTTGATTTGTTTCATGTGGGTACCCTCGACAGATGATCAGCGACCTGATTTTCAGTGCCCTTCCTATCTCTTATCTCTATGTCAAATTCTTGTAGGAGCAGTATCCATCTGATGAGTCTTGGTTTAGCATCCTGCTTTGACATCAAATATTTAAGTGCAGCATGATCAGTGTAAACCACAACCTTGGATCCTACTAGATATGATCTAAACTTATCAAATGCATAGACTACAGCTAGCAATTCCTTTTCTGTTGTGGTGTAATTTCTTTGGGCCTCATTCAACACTTTACTTGCATAATATATGACATGATGCAAATTTCCCTTTTTTTGCCCAAGTACAGCACCAATTGCAAGATCACTTGCATCACACATGAGTTCAAAAGGTAATTCCCAATCTGGAGGTGTGATGATTGGTGCTGTTGTGAGTCTATTTTTTAAAGTTTCAAAGGCATGCTGGCAGTTTTCATAAAAAACAAAAGGGTTATCAAGCATTAACAGATTACTCAAAGGTTTGGCTATTTTTGAAAAGTCCTTGATAAACCTTCTGTAAAATCCGGCATGCCCCAAGAAACTTCTAACAGATTTTACATTAATTGGTGGAGGGAGTTTTTCTATAATCTCAACCTTTGCCTTATCAACCTCTATCCCTTTTCTTGAAACTTTATGGCCAAGAACAATCCCTTCGGGTACCATGAAATGGCATTTCTCCCAGTTTAAAACCAAATTAGTTTCTTGGCACCGTTTCAAGATAAGAGTTAAATGGTTTAGGCAAGCATTGAAATTATCACCAAAAACAGAGAAGTCATCCATGAAGACTTCTAAAAATTTTTCGACCATGTCAGAAAAAATGGAGAGCATACACCTTTGAAATGTGGCAGGGGCGTTGCAGAGCCCAAAAGGCATCCGTCTATATGCAAAAACTCCAAATGGACATGTAAAGGCAGTTTTTTCTTGGTCCTTGGGGTCCACCACGATTTGATTATACCCAGAATATCCGTCCAAAAAACAGTAATAGGCATGGCCAGCTAACCTTTCCAGCATCTGATCAATGAATGGGAGAGGGAAATGATCCTTCCTGGTGGCATCATTCAATCTTCTATAGTCTATGCACATCCTCCACCCAGTCACTGTTCTAGTAGGGATCAACTCATTCTTCTCATTAGTGATGACCGTCATCCCTCTCTTCTTTGGTACAACTTGAACCGGGCTTACCCAAGGGCTGTCAGATATTGGGAAGATTATCCCTGCATTCCACAACTTCATTACTTCCTTATGGACAACTTCCTTCATTGTAGGATTTAGCCTTCTTTGCGGTTGAACCACTGGTTTGGAATTATCTTCCAAGAGGATCTTATGCATACATACTGCAGGGCTGATTCCTTTCAGGTCATCAATGGTCCATCCTAAAGCATCTTTATGAGCTTTGAGTACGTCAAGAAGTTCTCCTTCTTCCTTCTTTGTCAGGGATGAATTAATGATTACTGGGAAGCTCTCCGATGTGCCAAGGAATGCATATTTGAGATGGGTGGGTAAAGGTTTCAGTTCTTGTTTTCGCACATCTTCATTGCTATCTTGTCTTTCATCTTGCTCAGTGAAGGTCTCAGCCACTTGTTCCTCTGTTGCCCCTTGATTTCCTTCTTGCTCTTGAAAATTTTCTTCTACTGTTTCTTCCACCAAACTGTCTATCATATCCACTCTTACGTAATCCTCTTGCTTAGGAGCGTTTTGCATTGATTTGAACACATTTATGATCATTTGTTCATTATGGACCCTGAAGGTCATTTCTCTTTTTTCTACATCAATGATGGCCCTTGCTGTGTGTAGAAATGGCCTTCCCAGAATGATTGAGTCATTTCCTTCTTCTTCAGTGTCCAAAATTACAAAGTCTGCTGGGAAAATAAACTCCCCAACCTTCACCAACAGATTCTCCACAATTCCATTGGGTGTCTTGATTGATTTGTCAGCCATGACTAGTGACATCCTGGTGGGTTTAAGTTCTTCTATGGGAAGTT
Source organism: Arachis hypogaea (assembly GCF_003086295.3). Taxonomy (NCBI): domain Eukaryota; kingdom Viridiplantae; phylum Streptophyta; class Magnoliopsida; order Fabales; family Fabaceae; genus Arachis; species Arachis hypogaea. Next base: position 83,290,685 of record NC_092049.1, on the reverse strand, counting down.
TTCTCATCATTGAGAGAGGCATTAAATTGATGCTGGCACCCAGGTCACAGAGAGCCTTGTTGAGAATTATCTTGCCAATAGTGCATGATACTACAAAGCTTCCCGGATCCTTAAGTTTTGGTGGAATACCCCGTTGAATCACAGCACTGCATTCCTCGGTGAGTAATATGGTTTCCCTTTCAAGCCAACTTCTTTTCTTGTTGATAAGATCCTTCAGAAATTTGGAATATAGAGGCATTTGCTCAAGTGCTTCAGCCAAGGGAATATTGATTTCCAGCTTTTTAAAAATCTCAAGGAATTTGTGAAAATGCTGGTCTTTAACCTCTTTGTTGAACCTCTGAGGGTAAGGCAGTGGAGGTGTGATGCTTTTTCCTATTTGCTGCTGCCCCTGAGCTACTTCCTTTGAGCTATGTGGCTGGTTGTCCTTCTCTTTGAGTTTCTCAGTGCCTTTGTTTGGCATCACAACTTGCTTATTAGCCTCATCTATCTTTGTTTGATTCTCATCCTCCATTGGTTCTTTGATGTTCTCTGCTTGCTTCTTTGTAGTGTCATTGTTGCTTCTCAATGTTCTCCCACTCCTCAATTGTATTGCCTTGCATTCCTCCTTGGGATTTGGAATTGTGTCACTGGGCAGTGAGTTTGAAGGTCTCTCAACAGATACTTGCTTGGAGAGTTGCCCCATCTGTCTCTCTAGGCTCTTCATAGAAGCTTCCTGATTCTTGGCTACCATTTCTTGGTGTTTCAACATTTTGTCTATCATGGCCTCCAAGTGAGTGATTCTTTGGGCTTCAGGTGATATTTGAGGTGGGTTATGAGATGTGGGTGGTGGATGGTAGGCATTTTGGTTGGTGGGTTGGTTATTAGATTGGTATTGGTTGAGGTTGGGGTAGTTGTTTTGAGGCTTTCTGTAGGGGTTTTGGTTAGTCTGCTGCTGGTTGTGATTTTGGTTGCTTCTTGGGTTGTGTTGGTTTGAGTTCCTCTGCCATGGTTGTTGGTTTTGGGTATGGTTATCTCCCCATCTGAGGTTTGGGTGGTTTTTCCAGGATGGATTGTATGTATCACCATACATTTCATTTGGTCCTTGGTTGTGCATATACTGTACTTGCTCTTGTTGTTGTTCTTCTGGAGTTTCTTTGCTCTGTCCCCATGTGGTTGATGGTTGGCTAGTGTTGACTGCTGCAACTTGGAGACTATCAATCCTCTTGGCCATTTGCTCAAATTGTTGCTGAATTTGCTGCTGCATCATCTTGTTTTGAGCCAGGATTGAATCCACTCCTTCTAGCTCCATTACTCATCTCCTTTGTGATGGTTGACGGCCTCTTTGATGAGCAAAGAAATATTGGTTGTTGGACACCATATCAATGAGTTCTTGAGCCTCTTCTGTAGTTTTCATGAGTTGCAAGGAACCTCCAGCTGAATGATCCAAAGCTTCCTGGGATTTCAATGTCAAGCCTTCATAGAAGTTTTGAAGTTTCTCCCACTCATTAAACATGGCAGGGGGACATTTCCTTATCAGAGCCTTGTACCTCTCCCATGCCTCATAGATAGGTTCAGCCTCCATTTGTGTAAATGTTTGTACCTCAGCCTTTAACCTTATAATCCTCTGAGGTGGATAAAATTTGGCAAGGAACTTAGTTACCAAATCATCCCAGTTGTTGATGCTGTCTCTTGGAAAAGATTCTAACCATTGAGTGGCCTTGTCCCTGAGAGAAAATGGGAATAGCATCAGCTTGTAACTGTCAGGGGGCACTCCATTAGTTTTGACAGTGTTGCATATCCTCAAGAAAGTGGATAAATGTTGATGTGGGTCCTCAAGTGATCCTCCACCAAAAGAGCAATTGTTCTGAACCAAAGTGATGAGTTGTGGCTTGAGTTCAAAATTGTTAGCATTGACATTTGGAGCCAAGATGCTGCTCCCACAATGTCTAGGATTTGCAAAGGTGTAGGAAGCCAAAACTCTCCTCTGGGGTGGGTTGCCATTGTTGTTGTCTTCTCCACCTGGTGGATTGGTTAAATGTTCCTCCATCTCTTGGAATTCTTCGTCTGATTCCTCTTCTCCAACAATGTTTTTCCCTCTTTCAGCTCTTCTTAACCTCCTGAGAGTTCTTTCGTCTTGTTCATGAAACTGGGGTATGGTTCTTCTTGTACCTGACATACAAGCAGAACATGAGAAATGCACAGAATCAGTGGCACTTCAGTCTATTGCTAGAATGAAGTTCCAGTTAACTTAAGCAAAAATTCAAACAGTTAGTGGGTTAGTCAAAATTTAAAGAAAAAGTGCTTGATCTAGATTACCACCTCACTTAATCATTGTCAATCTAATCAATCCCCGGCAACGGCGCCAAAAACTTGATGAGATATTTTGGAGGAAAAATAAATCTCTCCCAAAACACCCAAATCTAACCGGCAAGTGCACCGGGTCGCATCAAGTAATAATAACTCACGGGAGTGAGGTCGATCTCACAGAGATTGAAGGATTGAGCAATTTTAGTTTAGTGGTTGATTTAGTCAAGCGAATCAAGATTTGGTTGATGGTTTTGTGACTTGCAGAATTAAATTGCATTGAAGTAAAGAGAACAAGAAATAAATTGCTGAAACTTAAAGAACAAGAAATTAAATGGCAGAAACTTAAAGTGCAAGAAATGTAAATTGCAGAATCTTAAAGTGCAAGGAATGTAAATTGCTTGAAATGTAAAGGGGATTGGGATGTGGATTTGTAGAAATTAAACAAGGAAAAACTAAATTGCATCAAACAGAAAAGGGAAAGGGAAAGGGAATTGGGATTGAACAAGATCTTGAAGCAGTAAAGTAAATGAACATTAAAAGCAAGAAACAGAGAATATAAAATTGAGATCTCAGGGCCCAGAGACTAGAAAACCAAGTCTAGATCTCAATGCCTTCCTAGATCCAACAAGAACAATTGCAAGGAAATTGTAAATTGCTAAGAAAATAGATGAAGAACAATTAACCGGAAATGAAATTTACTTAGTAGTAAAGAAACAGAGATCCAAGATTGAGATTGAAACAGAATTTCTCCAATTCTCCAATCCAAGATCCAAGACAAATGTAAAATAAAATTGAAAGCAATGAAAACAAGAAATTAAAGTTCACTCAAGTTCAAAAGCTCTCTGAAACTATTATGAAAATTCTAAAAGGAAAGCTCTCCGAATAACTTGAATTCTATTCTATTTATACACTTTCAAAAATGATCTTCAAGCCTTGAGTTGGGCCTTTGCTCTTGGTGGAATTGGGTTGAAAGAGGCCTTGGTTGATTGCTCTTGAAGTTTGGAGAAGAACCGAAGTGAACCAATTGAACCGGTTTTGAGGTTAGCAAAAGTTGGACCAAAAGTTTGAGCCAAAGTTAGGGGTCTAACTTTGGCTTCAACTTTTCATATCAGCTTAGCACATTCTGCTGGTATGGACGTTGATGCCAACGTTAGGGGTCTAACTTTGACCCTAACGTTGGCAATGCCTTGTGTGCTAGTGGCGCCAACGTTAGCCTCCAAGTTAGGGGGCTAACGTTGGCGCAAACGTTGGCCCTTCTCCCTTTGTAATTCATGTGCCAACGTTAGCCTCCAAGTTAGGGGGCTAACGTTGGCGCAAACGTTGGCCCTTCTCCCTTTGTAATTCATGTGCCAATGTTAGCCTCCAAGTTAGGGGGCTAACGTTGGTGCAAACGTTGGATAGCCAGGGAGGAATTCATGTGCCAACGTTAGCCTCCAAGTTAGGGGGCTAACGTTGGCGCAAACGTGGGATGGCCAGGGAGGAAATTTCAAGTTCCAACGTTAGCCTCCAAGTTAGGGGGCTAACGTTGGGGCTAACTTCTTGCTTCCTGGTTCAATTTCACTTATTCCATTGTCCTCTCTTCACTCCTAGCCATTCCTCTTTGCTTCAACCTTTCTCCAAGCTTTCTTCACCTATCATTAATCAACCAAACTCATCAAAGCTATGCTCAAAATCATGAGATATTCATTCTTTCATAATATGCAACAAATATAGTATAAAACCTCATGAAATGGCATAAATTCATATATGGTTGGTTCAATCAAGGGAAACATGAAAATCTACTCAATTAGCTTGCTTGTAGCTCAAGAAAGTGCATAATTCTAATGAAAACAAAAGAAAAAGACTAGCTAAAATAGGCTAGGATGACTTGTCATCACGTGCGCGTGCCTGACGCGTAGGCGTGACAAGGAAAATCACTGAATGACGCGCACGCGTGGATGACGCATACGCGTGACGTGCGCGATCTGCAGAATTAACAGAAAACGCTGGGGAAAATTTCGGGCTGTGTTTTGACCCAGTTTTTGGCCCAGAAACACAGAATAAAGCTAGGGAACATGCAGAGACTCAACAGAAAACTTTAGACACATTGATACATTCTCATTAGGATAGTTTTTAGGCTTTTAGATCTGAATTTAGAGAGGATTACTCTTCCTCTAGGTTCTCTTTACATTCCCAGTTTATTGCTTTTGCTTTTGGATATTGAAGAGTCATTATCTCCGTTGAAGATACTATTCTAGTTTGTTTCCTTGCTTACTCTTTTATTTATTCCATATTCTTAATTCTTGTTTAAAGTAGTAATTGGATTATTTTCATGGATTGTTAGTGCAAAGGATTACTTTTACTTTTAATTAAATTTTGAATCCCTATTTTATTTAAATTATCATGTCTTCTTCTTATATTTTTATGAGCGTTATATTCATGTCAATGGAGTAGACTCCATACTTGACATGGGGGTTGATTAAAAGGAGACACTTGAGTTTGAAGGCTTAAGTGATGATTAAACTGGAAGTTGTTGGCTAGTTCTGTATTTACTAACGCTAGACCTTCCCAAGGGAGAGGACTAGGATTTGCGAATAAGAGTTAGCTCAATCACTTGACTTTCCTTTATTTAGTAAGGGTTAACTAAGTGAAAATAACTACCTTTTTAATACTACACTTAAGAGACCCCAACAAGGATAGAACTTCCAATTATTCATTCCCCCAGTCAAGGCTTTTATATAGAATATTAATAATCATTCTTAGTTTTTATTGCTTTAATTTATAATTATTTAATTTCTTATTATCCAACTCAAACTCTCTTGAAAATTCCTAATTAATAAAATAGCATCCTTTCTTGCAACTCGTTAAGAGACGACCTGGGACTCATACTCCCAGTATTTTTATTCTAAATTTTTGTGACACCTTTCTAAATTGGTGAGGCGGATTTAGTTGGTTAAGAGCTATACTTGCAACGCTGTTCTTATATTACAATCTCTTAATAGGCCTAACTTCTGTCACGCACCAATTACTTCTTCTTTTGTGTGTGATAATTGATAACATTAGAGGGCCTAGTGGCTTTACATAAGTAATTCATATTAACTTTATGTTCCTTCTTTTCTAATTTTCTGGTGATTTTTGTGGCAGTTTCATCAAGTTTTTGATCAACTAGATCCTAAAGATGGTCTTAAAGAACTGGTGGATCCTAGGCTTGGAGATAATTTAGGCTTGGAGATAATTACTCAATTGATTCATCTTTCAAGGTATTATCTACTAGGTCAATGGACTGTGTGAGGCTCCTATTCAATTCTACCATTGAATTGGAGTGACTCGTGCCTACTACCACCTGCCCTGTGTCAGTGCTAAGGTAGTAAATATAACACGGTCCCTGTTCCAATCTTCAGGTACCTTTTCATGAATTGTCAGAATATATCTAACATTATGTTGCAACGCCAATGATACTTTCCATTTAGTTTATTTCTATTGGATTCTGTTAACAGGGAATACTCTTGGAGAAATTGCTGGTAAGAAGGAGTGAAGAGGAGTTTTTTGAGTCAGATATGATGACTAGCCATCCTTATTCAAGGCCTTTAGTAATACAGATTCATCCTTCATATGATGCCAACCCAGCCATGCTTCCTGCAGCTTTTTCAAAGCAAGAGTTTAGGAGGTGACATATTCCACAAGGCTGGCCTCAAAAGTTGGTAATATACTGGTTTCTTTGCCCTATTTTCTGCAGTGTCCTCTTCTCCTTCCTTGTTTTGGTATTTATCTTTTGTGTGAGATTATCCATGAAAATTTCACACTTTTTTATGAATTTAATTTGGTGTACATCATTGTGTAAAAGTTTCTAAACAAATATTTAATTATGCGCTGCCACATTATAGAAGTAGTATGTGATTGATAATAATAATGTAAAACTCTTATATTAACAAAGCATTGAAGTTAAGGTTCTTTTCTTTTGTGTGGTATATTGGTATCTAGAGTTAGACTGTTGTATTCTTAGGTTTCTGCTTTGTACTTCTCTCCTCTTGTTTTTAGCAATTAGCATAATCCTTTTACCCATTGGGAAAAAAGGGGTGATTTTCTTTAGCAATTAACATATTCGCTTCCCAAAGTATGTTCGACTAATCCCTTATACTCTCACAGCATAGAACCCTAAGCGGCACAACACATTTTCTGCTTCAACAAGTTCATCTCCGTTTTCTTCTTTCTTCGATCTGCATCTCTTTTCTCTCTCAATCTTTACACTTAGCTAACTATCTATTCTGTGTTCAATTTTCGTTTACAGGAATGGCTGACGTAGTCCAAGAGATTGGCATTGTATCTATCTCACTTGTTTTGCTGTGTAGTTCCCCATTTGTGAACCACTTGTAATGAAATTGATTCTGTTTGATTTTTTATTTTTTATTTTATTTCCCCTCTACATTGCATTGTATTGCATGCACTATGCTTTATCTCTCTTTAACTATATTTTTATGTGTTAATTTCAACATATTAGCTTATTGAACCATACGGTGATGGTTCCGGCTTGGATGCCAAGACAAGTGAAGGCATGGAGCACAAACTTAATCTTAAGGAAAGTAAACAAGAGCAAGTAGAAGTTGATGTGGGGCAAACTACCAGATTCCGCAGTGTGTCCCCTGATGAGTCAAAAGAGATAAAGAATATAAATATCGATTGTAAGCCACTGACCTTTTGTCTTCTCTTATTTGGTCTTCGAGTATTGAAACACTGTTAATCATTAGTAGTGTGTTTCTAAAACTGCCAAATTTTATACATTTCAAGATTTTTCAGAAGTGTCAAGTGATAACTCTTGTAGAGTTGCTTAACTTGATCGCCCAACTTGACCTATTGGATCTTTTTATAATTATAAGCTATGTAGTGGTTTGTGTCTGTGAAGGATGTCTGTAGTGACTCAAGGTTAGAAACTTAACTTCTACATGCATTTATGTGCATCTAATGAATGCTATTTTCTTACATATGATGCTTCTGGAGGGAAACCGATTAAATTACAGAGATCTGGATCTGTTAATTCCCAAAGAATAGATATTCCAGAGGAACCCAAGGATATTTGTAACTTTGGAACATAGAAGCCAAGTTCTGCAGCAGGAGTTAATGTAAAACCAAATTAACAAGTGCTCAGAAAATCTTTTGTTGTGCCAAATGTTGTACCTCGCAATGTTCCTGATGTTAAGGACTCAGCAAAATCTGGGGAAGAGACCATCACCTTTACAAAGACAAAGCCTGGGATGTTACTTAAACCAGCTCATACACGGAGAGAATCCACATGCAAATTTGATATTGATAAGTTTTCCGATACTACAAGTAAATTAGACAGCGCAAAAGATACCAAGTTCCAGAGGAATTTAGGATCTCAGAATGAAATCAAAGAATCTTGCCAAGATAAACATCCTATAAGGAATGTTACAGAAAAGTTTGACAAGACTATATCTCCACAAATATTTTCTTATCAACCAAAACGTAAGTTTTTGTCTCTACTTTAAAGTGCTGATATCATATGTAGATCACTCAGCAGATATTAAGTGTACTTAGACTTATAATTCAAGATGCTAGTTTTGAGTCTTGTGACTCCTCTAATCTCTACTGATCTTATATTATATTTCAAGTGATAAATTATAATTCATTTGTTTTTTACACTGGCTAGTTTTTGGCTTGCCTGCAGATATTTCTATCTTGGCCTATTCGATAGCGAACTAGAGGCTGCAAGGTTTTACCAATCGTATATCGAAATTCCTTACACTAATTGCCTTAAAAAAATTTGGATTCCCTATTTTTAATCGCTTCACTCTTCTTTTTCTTTTCTGATATTTTAATGTTCTAACATTGCAAAATTGATTAACATAATATTTCATCTTAGCTTTATAAAACTAAACATAATATTTCACTCTCCTCCTCCTTCTCCTCCTAAGATTCTTCCACTTCTCTTCTCTTCTCATCTTTTAATTTCAATAAAAACTAAAACTACTACTTGTCTCTTTGCCTCATTGCCAAAACCACCACAGCCTTAAGCTTAGTGAGAAACCAAATCACTTTTATTCATTCATATACATCGAGAGAGAGAGAGAGAGAGAGAGAGAGAGAGAGAGAAAAGAACACTATATATTCATCAAACTTTTCCCTTTCCTTTTCCCCTTCCTTTTCACCGAGATTTCAGATACCATTTTCCTCAGTATCAATTATCAACTATCAACTCTATTACTGCACATGACTTCTTTGACTATCAAGCATTTTGATTATTATTATTAGTTTTTTCTCCGGTTATTTTGTTGCAGTGCGGCAGTGATTACGGCGTATTTGATGAGAAGGGAGCATGATAACCATAGCAACTATTTTCTGCAATTCAGATTTTCACTAGCAACACTTTCAGGTTTCTCTCCCTCTCTCAAAAACTTTTTCTTTTTTTGTTGGTTTAGGGGATTATGTTTGTGAGCATAATGATTTAGTAGTAGGTTAGTTAATTGATGAATTAATATTGAATTTCAGGGAAGAGTTTGAGACAGGAGAGTGTGAAACAAGGGATTCATATAGTGATACCTTGAGCGATGAGAGTGAGTGTGAGAAGTTTTGGAGATGGGATGGGAGTTCCTCAAAAGAAGGTGGAATGAATAATGTAGAACAAGATTCTCATCAATTGCATTTTAATGATAGATTAGGTCATCACTATTGCCAATACTTGGAGAGATTAACTCCATATGGAAGAGTTCCTCTAATGGATAAGGTAACTTAATTTTCTTAGGCCATATCTTACTTCAACAACTTTTATTATGTTTGTTTATTGTTACTACTATTACTACTACTACTTTCTTGGAGTTTAATGGATAAGGTAATTTAATTTAATATTTAGGACATGTCTTGTAGCTTATTTCTCCTCATTAAACCAAATTTTGTTGCTTTATTCTAATTATTTGAATGTGTTCTTGTTTGACAGTTGACCGAACAAAAATTGACAAGAAAGGAAGGTATAAGCTTTTCTTGTTTGAGGTTACTTGCTAAGATTAAAGCCTCGCTATCTTTCACTTAAAATTTCTGAAGGTTTTGATAAATTTTACCACCAATAGAAGCAGGAGGCTAATCTGATTCAATCTGCTCTTATTATCAATTATCTCTGTTTCCATCTCAATGTGTTCCTATCCTAAATAACATTGTTCATCTTTGGTTGTTTAGGAAGCTTGCAGACAAGATTGCAGCTTCTGGTTACTATATGGTTGTTCCGGACTTCTTTTATGGTGAACCCTATGATCCTTAGAATACTAATAGACCTTTAGGAGAGTGGCTAAAAGATCATGGAACAGTTAGTTCTTTTTAATGATTCAACATTATTTCTTTGTTCATAATGATTCAACATTATTTCCCCATATCCAAACCACAAGCTGCAAATCCATCATATCTTCTCTCATCCTCTCCTCTTTCTCCAATGAAACCTCTCAATTCCTACTGTGATTCGATCCTCACCATAAACATGCTTCTTCTTCTTCTTCTTCTTCTTCTTCTTCTTCTTCTTCTTCTTCTTCTTCTTCTTCTTCTTCTTCTTCTGTTCAAGATGTATGGTGTGGCCCTGGAATTGGATTCGCATCAGATCATGCTTTTGCTTCTGTGGATTGTGTGGTGGCAAGGAAAAATGCTTCTTCAAGAAGGAACCTTGATGCTGTTGAGAGAGAAACACATAGGGAAGAGGTATTCTTCTTTCTCCATCCTCATCTTCTACTTCAATTCTTACTATTTTCTTTTTTATTTATTTAATTGATTAATTTATGTGGTTTTCTCTTCAGACACTACATTTTCATATTCATATAATTGTTGTGAATTGAAGCCTCTTTTCTTCCTCAACTCAATGACAGTTCTTGATTGCTTAATTGATCAAAGACTTGTATAAAGTATCCAGTCACTGAATTGAATCTGAATCACTTGCTTTTAGACTTGTTCTAGTTTATTGCATTGTGTGCATTATATGTTCCAAATCTGCTATTGCTATTTGGCAGTGTCCATGATCTTTAAAAAGAACTAACCCTGAGAAATCTATGGAAGAGTTCCGAGCAGCTAATCAAAAACTTGGTGATGACGTGGGTGTAAAGTCTTTAATGCAAAGTAAAGTTGACTCTGTTATTACTTTGCATGCCCTTGCAATGTTGACTATGATGTTCTACAGCTCAAAAAGCAAAGTTCCTGTTTGGCCCTTCCTTTTACTTTCATGTTTTGGCAGTGCATATGCGCTTCTTCCTTATTTCATATTTTGGAATCCACCAGCACCTCCGACTGAAGAAGCTGAGCTTAAATCATGGCCATTGATCTTTCTTGAATCAAAAGTAACTGTAGTGGTAAGCACTCATCTTAGTTTCATCTTGAAAATTATTGCAGGCAGATACTTGAAATTTAATCAAAAGTAACTGCAGTGGTAACAACTCCTTTTTGGTTCTTTTTTCTAATAATTGCCTTATTTGTTGTCTGAGTGTAGATCGGATATAGTAAGGTAGACATCCTCTGCTCAGAAAGTGGGAAGCAGCGAATAATTTTGATGGACCAAGAATCTCAAGAAGCAAGTATATTGCCATCATCACTAAGAAGCTCAAGAAAGAGTGAAGCTATCCATAAATTAGGATATTGAATCTTGAGGAGTCCACTAGTAGTTATTTGTAATCTAATGTATTCAGATTGTATTATTGCATGTAAATAATTGCTTCTTATTATAAAGAAAGCGCTTTGTACTCACTGGTGTGTTTTTCTATTTATACCATCAATAAAAATTTGTATTTATTAAATTTATATTTATTTTGTATGAAAACAAATTTATTTTGCAATGGAAAAATCTAAAAAAAATTCTATTTTACCTTACTGACGGATTTACAGACGGATTTTCTGTCTGTAATTAGAGTGTGGGATGATTTTCCAAGGTTTAAATTACAGACAAAAAATCTGTCAGAAAATTCGTCTGTAATTAAAGACGGAAAATCCGCCGAAAAATCCGTTTGTAATTACAGACGAAAAATCCGTCTGTAATTATAGACGAAAAACCTGCCGAAAAATCCGTCAGTAATTACAAACGAAAAATTCATCTGTAATTACCGATAGAAAATCCATCAAAAAGTTTATCGTCTCAGGTGAATGGATGGAGAATTTACAAAGGGAAAATCCATCGGTAACTGGAAAAAATCCGTCGGGAATTTTTCGACGGAAAAAATCCGTCGGTAAATAATTTCCGACGAACCAAAAATCCGTCTGTAATAAAGACTAAATCTGTGTGTAAATCTGTCGGTAAATCTGTCTGTATTAATCTATTTTCTAGTTGTGAATGGCCTCAATCATATAAGTGCATGTATACACAAAATAATGGACATAAAGAATCAAACAAATCAAAGATTACAATCATAGAACGAGAACAATGCACACAAGAAGGAAAAATAGTGGTTATAAGATGTAACCACACAATTAGGCTCAAAACTCACAAGCTTGTGTTCTTAGCTCAAAACATGTTCCACAATGTATAATTCAAGCAAGTTCAATGAAAAATTTTTACTCAAATCAATTGAGGTGCCCTATAGATAGATTTCTTGAAAAAATTTCATTATTTTGACTAAGCTTATTATGTATATATATGCAAAAATAAGAAAATGCAACTAAAAATCCTAAAAGACCTAAAAATGAAATGCAAAAGTGTTGGGATTAGAAACTTGTCACCCAAAAATGCCGACTGGTCAGACGACCTCCCCACACTTAAAAGTTTGCACCATCCTCGTTACATCTAAAGATGAGCAGGGGAGTACGGCGACTTTCCGGGTTGCCACCTTCAGCTGGTGGGCCAACTGGCTACTGCATATTCTTTCTCCCACTTCTATTTTTGCTTATGATGTCTCATCCTGAAAATAGAATACAGGATAGTAAGAAAAGTAAATGCAAAAGCAAGGAAGGAGACATTGTTAGAATGAGGTAAATCACTAGAATTGAGTGAGTGAATTAGTGTGACATCAAGGGAGAATAGGCGTGTGAGTTTTAAATTACGCGCGGTTTAGAACACACACTAGCATAAAAAACTATGTCACAGTTACACAAAAAGAACATGCACTTCACTCATCCTAATATGCTTGAGATGCTCTAAACTCGTAGGTTAAGGCAATTAAACGAGCAATAGAAAAGCATGAAAGCATTCAAGCTAAAAACATATGGATGCATATGAACAAGAAACACAATGCATTAAGATAAATGCACATCATCCATCATCAAGAAATTGCCTAATCAAAGAAAAGAATTCAAATCACATGGTGGCCAAATCATGCAATTCAAAAAAATTTAGAAAGCTTGAAGGCAATTCTCATTCACTTGGTGTTCACAAAATTAAACATGAAGAACTCAAAACCAAGTAGCAATTTATAACCTCAATAATGAACCAACAATGAATATCAAAAACCAATTATTCTAAAATAGCATTCAGTTAATAAGCAGCAATATATAGTAAACAAAATCAATAATCCAACACTTATAATAAAAAGAGAAAATTAAATGAAAATTTAACTAATTAAATAACCAGCTAACTAACTAAAAGAAATGGTTATAAATGGTGTTTGGTAGTGTTGGATGGTGGGTGAAGGGTGGAAAGAAAAGAGAAGAAGGAAGAAGCAAAAAAATAGGAAGAAGAGAAGAAAAGAAGATGATGAAAGAAGGATATCCACGCTTACGCATAGAGTGACGTGTGCGCGTGGTGATGGTGAAATGGGAGCGATGCGTACGTGTGGGTCACGTGTACGCGTGCATGGCAAATCAGAGAGCGACGCATACGCATGGTTTGACTTCTGCCTCAGGCACAAGTCTGACATATTTCAGGCACAACTCTCTGGTTTTTGGCTGGGAGTGGAAATTTTGAATCCACGCGTACGCGTGGGTGACGCGTGCACGTGGATGGTCGAAAAGCTTGGGGTCACGCGTATGCATGGGGCACGCGTACGCGTGGGTTGGTGCTCTGTTTTTCAAAATTTTTCCAAGTTCTTGCACCAAACTAAGCAATTCAAACCTCCAAACAACTACCGAAACAACATCAAACCTTATTTAACCTATTAGACTACCAACTAAACTCAACAAACCAAACAAAACATGAAATTAAACTAATTTAACCAATATTTACAAAAGAAAAAATGAAAAGATGTTACCATGGTGGGGTGTCTCCCACCTAGCACTTGTATTTATTGTCCTTAAGTTGGACTTATGGGGAGCTCCTCATCAAGGTGGCTTGTGCTTGAATCCATCCATGAACATCCACCAATGCTTGGATTTTCAATAAGCTCCATTCTCTAAAATTAATGCCATCAAGCATTGATGGAGTTCTTCACAAGCTAAGGGCTCCCAATTGATCATCATTATTTTGTTTTGACACTCGTCTTTAAATTGATCATCATTATTCCAATTGGGTGGCAAGCAAGATGAATTCTCAATAGAGTGCCAAATCCTCCTTCTAGACCCACCTAATTGAGCACTAGCTAAACCTTTGTATCTAATCCTTGAAGTATCAACCATAGTGAGCTTTGATTTGCAATGCCAACCACGAAACATACTTCTCTTACACTTCATCCCACAAAGTTCTCTAAGTTGACCATCCGTTTCAAGCAAGCCATACTCAAGTGGGACAATAAAGCTAATAGAAATGACTTTCACCCACTCAAGTGTAGGAGAAGATGACAACCTAGGTAAAGAAGCTTCCAAGGATCTTGATAAAGCGCATTCAACTCTCGTCCTTCTTTTCCTAAGGACCTCCACCTCCTCACAAGATTTCTCAAATTCAACCCTTTGTTCATCAATTTTATCTTCTTCACCAAGAAGATTTGATGCTTGATCTTCAATTCCAAGGGGACTCAATTCTTGCTCTATCCCATCCAATTCTTCATATGGGATATGCTTTGGAGGATGTGCACTTTCCTCTTTAACACTAACTTCAATCTTCTTGGAAGGGTTTCCCTTAACTCTAAGTTCCCATGGAGGTTCCACATCTCCTAAGTCTTCAACTAATTCTTCCTCTTCTTCAACAATCAAAGCTTCCTCAAATTGTTCTAATACAAAGAAACATTCCTCATCTTCCACTAGAGTTTCCAATCTCTCCTTCATGCTATGCTCTTCAATTGATTCTCCATATGTGGCCATGGGAGTTCTTTGAGTGCTCAAGCATTGGGAGACTAATCGGTTTACCACCTCATCCAAGGTGGCCATGGATTCTAGTGCCTACCTTTGCATTTCTCTTTGTTCTTGAAGTAGCAAAGTGAGAGAGTCATCAATTGGGGATTGGGGTGGATAGGAGAGTTCATCATTTTGGAGAAAGGGTTCATAATAGGAAGGTGGGTTCTTCTTGGTGGGGGTGTGACGGTTCCACACTCTCTAATTTTTTCACTTGTTGCACAACACTCTCCACAGTTGCTCCTCCACAATCATCCTTGAACACATTTTGCTTGTGACATGAATTCCATGATTCTATCTTTTAACGGATGGTTGCTTGAAGCCGGTCCATTGTTTCCTTGAGGCGATCTCTTGATTCTTGTTCCAACTTGCAAGCATAAGCAAGATCATATTGCTCTTGGATCGATAGACATGAATATTCTTCCATGGAGGGTTGTGGTGAAAAGTAGAATTCATCTTGTGGGTGAAAATTTACATACATTGGAGGTGGTTCATCTTGATAATAGTATGGAGGGGTGGTTCTTGGAAGTGTTGAGGTTGGAATGGTGGTGGTTCTATGTGTGGTTCATATGGCTCATATGGTTGTTGGTATGGTGGGTAACGATTAGGGTCATATGAAGGTGGTTGGTAAAAAGAGGCTTGTGAGTATGGTTGAGGGTTATGTTGAGGATAAGGTTCACAAGCATATGGTGGGGCTTGTTGGTAACTACAAGGGGGTCCATCATAGCTATTGGATTGATATGCATTAGGAGTGGAGTTATACCTATATGAGACCGGAGGAGGTTGTTGCCAAGAAGGTTGTCCATAAGCTTGAGACTCCTCTCACCCTTGATTGTTCCATCCTTGATGCACATCCTTATTGAAGCTTCCATTTCCTACAACATAATTGTATCCAAACTCATAGCCAAAGGGATGAGAATTCATGATAGCAAAGACAAAAACAAAAAACACGAAAACAAGGAGATAAAATCTAACTACTAAATCAAGCAAGAAAACTAACAACGAGTAAACTATTCACAATATTAACATATGTACAATAACCAATAACAAGCGCATATTTGCAATTCCCCGGCAATGGTGCCATTTTTATGAACGAATTTTTTATGGTATAGAATTTCACAAATGAAATCTCGTTGCAAGTATAGTTTCTAAACCAACAAATAATCTTCTCATGCAAACATTTGGTTGTCATAAGTAACAAACCCCAATAAAAATAAACTGAATTATTTAAACCTCGGGTCGTCTCTCAAAGGAATTACAAGGAAGTGTTCTTGTTATCGGTTATGGTAAAGTGTTTTGGGGGTTTTGAATAAGAAACATGAAGGATAATTATAAGAAAGTAAAGAAAACTCAAATATAAAAGGGTCTTGGCAAGGAATGATGGTCAAGGATCTTTATCCTTGTCATTAACCATAATATGATAATTGCAAGGATTAATCTCATTAAGTCATCCTCTAACAAGTAAAGGAAAGTCAAATGGACTACACCAATCCTAATCTATAAGTCCTAACCTTCTCACTAATTAATCTAGGGAAAGCTAGAGTCAATAGACACTAATTATCAACACTTGGACATTAGCAACTCAAGTTCACCTAAGTTACCCCAAGCCAAGAACACAAAAATCTATTATAACATCCTTCCAAGCATTTTATCAAACACTTAGAAGGCATAAAAGGAAAGCAAGATAAAATTGTAAGAAAAGTAAATCTACAACTACTAATTGCAAGGAATTAAACAACAACAATTCAAATCAACAATAAAGGAACATGAAACATAAATTGCATTAAAAGAAAATAGAGAAAACAAGAGTGCATCAACAACAAGTAAACAATTACAAGAATAAAATGCTAAACAAGAGAAAGCAAAGGTAGAAGAACAAGGAATTGAAGAGGAAAAGTAAATCAAAGCATGAATTAATCCTAGATCTAAGTAATCCTAATCTAGATCTAACCTAATTTTAGAGAGAAGAGAGAGCTTCTCTCTCTAGAAACTAACTCTAAACTAAACTATATGATCCCCCCTTGACTCCTCTTGAATTCTGCATGTAATAGGCTCAGAAATGAGTTGGATCTGGGCCTGGGAAGCCCAGAAATCGCCCCAAGCGGTTTCACTTTAATGAAGTCATGTGCGAGCATCGACGTGTGCGCGTCATGTACGCGTACGCGTCACCATGTGACTCCATATCGACGCGTGCGTGTCTGCTACGCGTGCGCGTCGATGTAAGCATTCCAAATCCTTGATTTTCCATGATTTCTCCACTTGCATGCTTTTCTCTTCACTCCTTTGATCCATTCCTAGCCTTTTCAACCTGAATTCACTAACAAACGCATCAAGGCATCTAATAGAATCAAATGTGAATTAAAATTAGCAAATTAAGGGCCTAAAAAGAATATTTTTACACTTAAGCACAATTTAGGAAGAAATCATGATAAATGTACCACGAAATAGTGATGCATTAAATTCCACTCAAGACCCCTCTATCTCAGAACCAAAGGAAACCATAAAGACCATTGAGGTTTCTTTGAATGCACTTCTGTAGTGTATGAGTTTTGATGACTACTCATCCTCGGATGAGGATGAAGACATTAGGGAAGAGCAAGTTGCTCGATACCTAGGAGCTCTAATGAAGCTGAATGCCAAGTTATTTAGTAAAAAGCCTTTGGAGGATGAACCTCCACTGCGTACCAAGGAACTCCATGCTTTGGTTCAGCAGAGGCTACCTCAGAAGCTTCCAGATCCTGGACGCTTTCTGATTCCTTGCACCATAGGCACCATGACCTTTGAAAAGGCTCTGTGTGACCTAGGGTCAAGAATAAACCTCATGCCACTCTCAGTAATGGAGAAGTTGGGAATCCTTGAGGTACAAGCTACACACATCTTATTAGAGATGGCAGACAAGACAATGAAAAAGCCATATGGCTGAGTAGAGGATGTCCTGGTAAAGGTTAAAAAGCACTACATCTCTGCAAACTTCATTGTCTTGGATATTGGAGCGGATGAGGATGACTCTGTCATCCTTGAAAGACCTTTCCTAGCCACTGCCAATGCTAGCATTGATGTGGCTAAGGGAGAACTGACTCTACAACTAAGGGAGGACCACATCGTATTCAAGATGCCTCATCCCAATTCTCCCTCAAACAAAAGAGAGATAACTGTGCAACACCTAGTGTTCCAACCCTCTCTTTCTATGCAGAGCTCTGCAGAGCCACCAAACATCAATTCTAAGTTTGGTGTTGGGCAGCCTCAAGAAGCTCTAAGCACAAAGGTACTGAGAAGAAAGTACCTAAAGGCTAGAAGGACAAAAAAGTCCCAACTGAAGGCCTCTCAACTGGAATGAGAGTTGTTTTCACCAAGAAGCCAGTCTTACCACATACAGTGAGTCATGTTCTATCTCTAGAGCATCTGGAGCTCATTCATGAGAAGACAGGAAGAGGATTCACTGCAACGGGTGAAAATTTGAGCCCATACTCACCTCTGTAAGGAGCTAAATGTCAAGCTATTGACGTTAAAGAAGCGCTTGTTGGGAAGCAACCCAACCTTAATTAATTATTTATTTTTATTTTTATTTTTAGAGTCATGATCATGTGCATCAGTCAAAACAGAGACAGAATTCATAGCAGTAAAAACAGAACACTCTGGATGGAGTGTTAAAGTTGAACACCAGCCAGGGTATCCCTGCTGGGCGTTCAATGCACCTCATGGCCAGCAGTGCTGGCATTGAACGCCAGCCAGGGAGCAGCTCCTAGGCATTCAAATGCTAGTGCAGAGTGTAACACCCTAATATTCAAATCCTTATGCTCGAGTCATAAGTCAATGATATTACGGTGGTACGACTCTCAGGTGGATTTTTAATAAATAAATATAGGTAATTTCGAAAGGAGTATTAATCGAGAAGCCTGAAAATAGTAGAAATAAAATCGCGAAGACGTATCTCTCACGTTTCAACAACAAAAGATAAACCGTGAAGCCGAAAATGATATACGGACAAGGCGTAGAGGAGATTAAGAGATAGATAACAGATAGATATATATAACATAAGTAAATAGATACTAGTCGCGACCCGCGAAGTTTAGGTCGGCTAGAGTACATTATGAAATTAGTTGACAATAGTATATCCTAATCTCTTCCGAAGGAAACATGAGAGCCTCTATAGGCAAATTCAAAGAGTTCAATACATAATATAAACTTTCCAAAATAAAGGTGGAGAGATTCTAATCAAAACACAAAGTAGAGGAAATAAAGATCTTCGCCGTCTCTCAGACGACCCACAACTCACTTCTGAGCATCTGGACCTGTATCTGAAAAACAAGAGATATATACGGAATGAGAACCCCGGGCCCATGGGTTCCCAGTACGGTAAAAGTGCCAAATAAATTCAATGTACTACAACAAAAACTCACTAAGCATCCTAAACTTCTTCACCAATTATTCATCCTAGGTTCTCGCTAATCCATGAATAGGCAACTGTCATAAGGGAGTGCTAAATTCAATTCATGTTTCACATGTTTCCCAACTCGCTGACTCTTCCACGAATCAGACTCAGAATCATAAGCAAAACCATCACCAGTTGTTCTGCCTCAGCAGTTCTATATCAATACATCATCATGCAATTGCATCATCAATTCATCCCATCAAGAACAGCCCTCACACCCGCCGACACCAGCATGAGGGGCCTCTCAGTTGTACAAACACAAGCAATACAGGCAGGTAATACACAAACATGATAAAAGTAGAACAAGTAGCATATAGTCAGGTAACATGGCATATATGATGTAGAAATCCAAGACAAATGGCAAACCCAAACAATTCAAACATATGCAAATGATGAATGCCTGCCCTATGGCTGATGATATCATCTGTCGGTTATATAGCCAACCCGACATGTCCTGGTAGCTAACCATTGGACAGAAACACCCCTTGCGGAGCAAGTAGGTTTGAGCTACAACCCCCTTGCTACTGCCCGCTCAACCCAGAGCCAGTGAAATAATCACTACTGCGGCTACTACCCAGGAGGGTGTCTAAAAGCTCAACCTGGAGCGAGTGGATTCACCACTACTGCCGCTACTACCCAGGCGTCGCAATCTCTGACCTGGAGCAAGTGGGACGAACCACAACCCTTGCTACTACCCAGGTATCTCAAGCATTGGCCCGGAGCAAGTGGGACGAACCACAACCCTTGCTACTGCCCAGGCATCTCAAACATATATTCATTCAATCTCAATTCATATTATCAACATTCATTGTTACCAAATCTCAAACATTAACTTGGAGCAAGTGGGACGAACCACAACCCTTGCTACTACCCAAGTATCACAAATAAACATTTATTCATAATCACCCTTCATTATTATCAATCCTCAGACAATGACCCGGAGCAAGCGGGACGAACCACGACCCTTGCTACTACCCAGGTATCACAAATACACATTTATTCAAAACTCCACAATTAAACTCGTTTATCATAATCCTCCTTTCCCGTCTCATACCCGGAGCAAGTGGACAACGCCACTGCCTACTACCCGGGGTCGCACATCACATTTCAATATTTTTTCATTATTATCCATTTAACATATTCATTCATTAATCATATATGCATTTGTACTCAGCCATAAACAATAATGGCTTTGCCGTAACCCAGCAATAACTCAGCCATCCGGATCATGGTCCAATCAAGAACGGGCCATTTATCAATAAATATAGCCCTCCGGCTCATGGCATACACGGTACTTCCACCGTCATCCTCCATATCTCATATAATCATCTTTGATCATCATTGATCATAACTTTTTCCTTTGCTTCACTCGCAAGTTACCACATCCCCTAGCTCATTGCTAGGCATATCAGAATGATTTAATACATAAGAGGTGAGATCGGAGGCTTAGAAGTATGAGATTTGGCTTTTAAAACTCAAAAATCAACTTTGGCATGAAAACAGGGCCACGCGTACGCGCACTCCACGCGCACGCGTGGATGGCCACAAAACTCATCAACGCGCAAGCGTCATACGCGCGGACGCGCAGGTTGAAAAATAGCCAAACGACGCGCAAGCGTCAGCCACGCGTACGCGTGGGTGGTCTTGCACCCCAGGCACAAAACTGGCACAACTCTGGCACAACTCTCGGGAAAATAGCTGGGCATTTGGTGCAGCGCATCGACGCGCCCGCGCACACCACGCACACGCGTGGATAGTGCCTTCTTGAAGAACGACGCGTATGCGCCAAGTGCGCCTACGCGTGGAGGGTCATTCTGCTAAAAATTTTCTAAGTTAAAAGCTGCAGAATTTACAGATTCAACCCCCAATCTTCCGACGGACATAACTTTCTCATTTTAAATCATTTTTCACCCGTTCTTCAAACGGCATGGGCATCCCAGATCCAATTTCATTTCTAAATAGATTTGGCAAAAAACAGAGATCCGTAGTCCAAGTTATGTCTCGTCAAAATATGCCCAAAAACCATGTTTTCATACAAAACCACTAGGTGCCATTTTCAAAACAAGCCATTTTCAACTCTTTTCAAAATCAACCAAAACATGCCAATTTCAACCCTTTTTGAAATCAATCAAAATGTACCAAAATCCACATCAAGCCATCCTCAACTCACACATTGACACTTTACCAAAAATTCCCAAAACCACATATAACCATTTTAACACTTCTCAATCAAATGGCTAAAGGACAAACACAATATCATGTCATACATCCTTCCTCATCCCAATTTCCAATAATACCATTTTCAATCAACCATCATTATACGAAATCAATATCATACTCACTATCACGTGATTTCACCCACAAATCAACCTTAATCATTCCCCAAGCATATATCACAACATACATATCTCTAATACATCATCATACCATCAAGGCATCAATAATCATAATCACATATATGATCACATAATATATCTCAACTGAACCAAACATACCTCGTCTACATAATTTCACCTAAAATTACCAAATTCCACACTTCAACTTCTCAAACCTTATTATTCAATAACCAACCTAATCATTCATATATTCATTATCTGAAATTCATCCAATCACTTGTGCCATCATACAATGCACACATCGACTTACCTTTCTTACCTCTTTCCGGCCTCCGGCCCAAAATTTACGGCCTCCGGCCCAATTTTCACAATTTAAATGCATAAACCACAAATCAATACTCATTACCCAGTACATCAAATTCTCAATACACCAAGCATACAAGGTCACACAATTCTCAACCCAATCATTAATTCACATTACATATCAACTATGCATATTAGCACCAACCATTTACACAATCCAAACTTAATCCTAGGGGCATCTAGCCTAGGAATTCTCATCACAACACACGGTATTTAAATGAAACTTAAACCGTACCTCTTGTAGCCAAACTAATTGAGCCTCTTCTTTGGAATTCTTCACCAACCTTAGCTCCAAGCCTTACCAAAGCTCCTCAAGCAATACCAATCTCCCAATTGTGCACCAACATCACCAAATACACTAACATAACCAATGTCACATACATACATCAACATAGGGCTCATAAAAATGACAAATCACAAAGGTTTGAGCACTTCTTACCTCAGCCCATATGAAGTAGGGATAGAACCCACTTAGAATCCATGTTGGAGTATCTCTAAACACCCAAAATCACAAGATTTCAACACTAACTACCCAAAAACGTGTAACAGTGGAGAATTTCGAAAACTGGGCAGAGATGAATAAAATACTCACCACCAAACTTAGATAGAATTGTAGAGGATGAGAAGAGCAACGCGTGGCCGCAAACGGCTCGTCAATCGGAGCTCCGTAGCTCAAGTTATGGTGGTTTGAAGATCAAAGAGAGTTAGGTTTTCTCTCTTCTCTTCTCTCTTCTCAAATCAGCGCCCCAACCCTTCTTTTTAGGGTAAAATGAGCTGAAATGCTCACAACTAATATTTATATATGTTAGGTCTTGGGCCCACTTAGGCCCGGTTCACTTATTTTTGCCCATTGGCCCAATTTTGGGCCAAAACCTTTAAGATTAGCGCTCTAAATCGCACTTTAAATATTTCTACCTTCCCTAATTATAATTCCTCATTTCTTAATCTTATTTACCCATAATTAATTTCCTTAGTTGTAGTACCAGACAGATCTCAGCTGGTACTGCTGGTCAAAATTCCACTGCGCACTTTTACGCAGAAAACTATATTTTCCGACTCGGAAAAATTCACTGAATCCAAATATCATATTTAAATTATCAAATTCCAATTGCCAAATCTTCCAACCATATTCTCTCCTATTTAACTTATTATTTACTAAATTTCGGTTAGACCGGGTATTACACAGAGAAGCAGGAAATCTGGATTCCCTAGCCTCTGAAGACCTGTAGGTCCCACAGTATTCCATTATCCTCAATGCACATGCGAAAAATAAAAAAAAAAGAAAAAAATGGCAAAAAAAAATAAAAAGCAGAAAAATCCATTACTGCCCAAAAAATACAGGAGAAGGAGGGCAGATTGAAAAAGCCAATAACCCTTTAAACCAAAAGGCAAGGGTAAAATGACCCAAGACTTTGAGGATTAATGGATAGGAGGGCCCAAAGGAATAAAATCCTGGTCTAAGCGGCTAAACTAAGCTGTCCCTAACCACGTGCTTGTAGCGTGAAGGTGTCAAGTGAAAAGCTTGAGACTGAGCAGAAAAAGTCGTGGTCCAAAGCAAAAATAGTGTGCTTAAGAACTCTGGACACCTCTATCTGGGAGCAAAGCTGAGTCACAATCTGAAAAAGTTCACCCAGTTAAAGTCTCTGTGGCATTATTGTATCTGGTGGTAATACTGGAAAACAAAGTGCTTAGGGTCACGATCAAGACTCTGAAAGCAGTGTTCAAGAATAAAAAATAGCTTAACTTGGAGATTCAATAATATCATCTGGATTCTAAATTCCTAAAGATGCCAACTATTCTGAGTTTCAATCGATAGTGAGATGCGAAAACTATTCAGAAGCAAAAAGCTACTAAGTCCCGCACATCTAATTGTAACTAAGCTTCATTGGAAACTTAGAAATTTATTGTATCTTAATTTTTTTTATCCTACCGTGTTTTTGGTTGTTTAGGGACAAGCAATATTTTAAGTTTGGTGTTGTGATGAGCGGATATTTTATACGTTTTTTGGCATCATTTTCATATAGTTTTTAGTATGTTTTATTTAGTTTTTATTAATTTTTTATAAGTTTTAGTGTTAAATTCACATTTTTGGATTCTACTATGAGTTTTTGTGTTTTTGTACAATTTCATGTATTTTCTGGCTGAAATTGAGGAGCTGGAGCAAAAGTCTAATTCTGAGATAGAGAAAGCACTGCAGATGTTGTTCGAATCTGACCTTCTTGCATTCGGAAGAGCTTCTTTGGAGCTACATAAGTCCAAATGGAGCGCTCTCAATGGCTATGGAAAGCTGACTTCCAGATCTTTCCATTAATATATAATAGTCCATGGTGCGCGTGTACGCAAAATCCATACTATTTCGTACAGCAGCAGTACTAGCAAGTGCACTAGGTCGTCCAAGTAATACTTGAGCGAGTCAGGGTCGATCCCACGAGGATTGTGGCTTAAAGCAAGCAATGGTTATCTTGCAGGTCTTAGTCAGGCGGAATCAGAAGCTTGATAGATAAATATTTATGGGATTATTTGAAATAAGGATAGGAATTTTATGCTGGGAATAGTAAATAATAGGAATAGAGTTGAGAGTCAGAGTTGCTTTGTCTTTCTAAATTAACTCTGGTATTATTGCTTCCTTTGCTTGTGAGTGATTTCTTCAATGGCAGGCTATATGTGATTGAAACTGGTTTGACCAGCTGCCAATACTCCTCCAGATTTGAACCCCAGGTTTAGTGTGGATCCATTGTGATTGAGAGTGAAGCTTATGCAGATCATTCTCCTTGATGATCCTACTCAAAATGCCACAGACAAGGTCAAATCTTCCAGATCGGAGGATGCTGCACCTTAGGTTCTAGCCTCTACCACAGAGACCCTAATCTCCCCGTAAATCGGCTGAACTGATATCTTGAGAAGTCACCAACGAAGTCGTGGATTAGCCGTCTGAGAGATGCATATTCAAGCTGGTGGTTCATCATTGTCCGATGAAAGGTGCACTCTGAACCCATTGTGAATATGATAACCTTATACCAGCTCAACACATTCATAGTGATGAAGAACGAATACAAATCTTAGAATTAATCAAACACGGATCGAAGAGAAACAGTAATACTTTTATTAATTCGTAGGACTCAGCAGGGCTCCTCCCCTCAACTAGGAGGTTTAGAAACTCATACTGATAAGAAAATACAATGGAAAACGAAAATAGAGCTGAATGGTATGTGTCCTCCTAAGAGGTCTGCGTGATTATGTAAAAATAACACTTAAATACTAAACAGATGACTAGTAAGGGTAAAATAGTCTATTTAGTGCTAACATCCACTTCGGGGGCTGATGAGTGGATAATTTATATGCTTTTTAGCATTGTTTTTAGGTAGCTTTTAGTATGATTTAGTTAGTTTTTAGTATATAATTATTAGTTTTTAAATAAAAATCACATTTTTAAACTTTACTATGAGTTTGTGTGTCTTTCTATGATTTCAGGTATTTTCTGGCTGAAATTGAGGGAGCTGAGCAAAAATCTGATTCAGAAGCTGAAAAAGGACTGCAGATGTTGTTAGATTCTGACCTGCCTTCACTCAAAGTGGATTTTCTGGAGCTACAGAAGCCCAATTGGCACACTCTCAATTGCGTTGGAAAAGTAGACATCCTGGGCTTTCCAGCAATATATAATAGTCTATACTTTGCCAGAGATTTGATGTCCCAAACTGGCACCAGAATTGGAGTTAAACGCCCAAACTGGCACCAAAGCTGGCGTTTAACTCCAAGAAAAGCCTATGCACGTGAAAGCTTCAATGCTCAGCCCAAGCACACACCAAGTGGGTCTTGGAAGTGGATTTCTGCATCATTTACTTATTTCTGTAAACCTTAGGCTACTAGTTCATTATAAATAGGACCTTTTACTATTGTATTTTCATCCTTGGAATACCCTTGGATCATCTTTTGATCTTTTGATAATCTTTTAGAGAGCTTCATTACATATTTGGGAGGCTAGCCATTCGGCCATGCTTAGACCTTGTTCTTATGTATCTTCAACAGTGGAGTTTCTACACCCCATAGATTAAGTTGTGGAGCTCTTCTGTTCTTCATGAATTAATACAAGTACTATTGTTCTTCTATTCACATCACGCCTACTTCTTATTCTAAGATATTCACTCGCACTTCAACTTGATGAATGTGGTGATCTGTGACACTCATCATTATTCTCACTTATGAACGCGTGCCTGACAAACACTTCCGTTCTATCTGCAATAGCTTAAGTGTGTATCTCTTAGCCCCTTGGTTCACGATGCATGGTTGCCTCTCCTGACAACAGAGTCTTCCATTCCGTGAGATCAGAGTCTTCATGGTATAGGCTAGAACCATTGGCAGCAATCTTGGGATCCAGAAAGTCTAAATATTTTCTGTGGTATTCGGAGTAGGATCTGGGAAGGGATGACTGTGACGAGCTTCAAAGCTGCGAATGTGGGGCGCAAGTGACAGTGCGCAAAAGGAGAATGGTCCTATTCCGACGCTAGTGGGAACCGACAGATGATTAGCCGCGCGGTGACAGCGCATATGGATTTGTTTTCATCCAAGAGGATTATACAGCTTGCCATGGAAGGAGGTAACACATGGTTGGAAGAAGGCAGTACGAAAAAAGAGGTTCAGAAGCAACAAAGCATCTCCATACGCTTATCTGAAATCCCACCAATGAATTACATAAGTATTTCTATCTTATTTTCTGTTTTAATTATATTTTAATTATCAAAACCTCAAAACCATTTGAATTTGCCTGACTGAGATTTACAAGGATGACCATAGCTTGCTTCAAGCCGACAATCTCCGTGGGATCGACCCTTACTCACATAAGGTATTACTTGGACGACCCAGTGCACTTGCTGGTTAGTTGTGCGGAATTGCAAAAGTGTGATTGTGATTTCATAACAACCATAACACCCTCCCCCAAATATCCCTCACCAATCACCTCCACCACTCTTCCCCATAACAACCACCTCACATATCAAATTCAAATCCTTTCCCTCCCAAACCCAACCCCTAATACACGAACCCTACCCCTCTCTCCACTCCTATTTAAACCCCTCATCCCTCCTTCATTTTCACACATCATAAACACTTCTTTCCCCCCTTGGCCGAACCACTCACACCTCTCCATCTCCTCTATTTTCTTCTTCTTCTACTCCCTTCTTTCTTCTTTTGCTCGAGGACGAGCAAATCTTCTAAGTTTGGTGTGGTAAAAGCTTGTTTTTTATTTTTCCATAACCATTTATGGCACCTAAGGCCGAAGAAACCTCTAGAAAGAGGAAAGGGAAGGCAAAAGCTTCCACCTCTGAGTCATGGGAGATGGATAGATTCATCTCAAAGGTCCATCAAGACCACTTCTATGAAGTTGTGGCCAAGAAGAAGGTGATCCTGAGGTCCCTTTCATACTCCAAAGGAATGAGTATCCGGAGATCCGACATGAGATTCGAAAAAGAGGTTGGGAAGTTCTCACCAACTCCATTCAAAAAGTTGGAATCTTAATGGTTCAAGAGTTCTATGCTAATGCATGGTTCACCAAAAACCATGATCAAAGTGTGAACCCGGACCCAAAGAATTGGCTTACAATGGTCCGGGGGAAATACTTCGATTTCAGTCCGGAAAATGTAAGGTTGGCATTCAACTTGCCAATGATGCAAGGAGATGCACGCCCCTACACTAGAAGGGTCAACTTTGATCAAAGGTTGGACCAAGCCCTCATGGACATATGTGTGGAAGGAGCTCAGTGGAAAAGAGACTCCAAAGGCAAGCCGGTTCAATTGAGAAGGCATGACCTTAAACCCGTAGCTAGAAGATGGTTGGAATTCATCCAACGCTCCATCATTCCTACTAGCAACCGATCCGAAGTGACTATAGATCGGGCTATCATGATCCATAGCATCATGATTGGAGGGGAAGTAGAAGTTCATGAGGTCGTGTCTTTAGAACTCTACAAAGTGGCTGACAAAACCTCCACTTTGGCAAGGTTAGCCTTCCCTCATCTCATCTGTCACCTATGCAATTTAGCTGGAGTTGTCATAGGAGAAGACATCCTCATTGAAGAGGACAAGCCCATCACTAAAAAGAGGATGGAGCAAATAAGAGAGCCCACTTATGGACCTCAACAAGAGTATAAGGAAGTCCCTCATCAAGAAATCCCTGAGATGCCTCAAGGGATGCATTTTCCTCCACAC
Organism: Arachis hypogaea; assembly: GCF_003086295.3. Classification (NCBI taxonomy): domain Eukaryota; kingdom Viridiplantae; phylum Streptophyta; class Magnoliopsida; order Fabales; family Fabaceae; genus Arachis; species Arachis hypogaea. The sequence goes on along the minus strand of NC_092049.1, from coordinate 83,262,918 downwards.
AACTATTGGGAGCAAATCAACACCTCCTTAGGAGATTTGAGTTCCAATATGGAGCAACTAAAAATGGAGCACCAAGAGCACTCCATTATTCTCCATGAAATTAGAAAGGATCAAATAGCCATGAGGGAAGAGCAACAAAGGCAAGGAAGAGACACAGAGGAGCTCAAGCGTTCCATTGGATCTTCAAGAGGAAAAACTAGCCGCCATCACTAAGGTGGACTCGTTCTTTGATTCTCTTGTTCTTATCTTTCTGTTTTTTTTTTATTTTTATGCTTTATGTGCTATCTATGTTTGCATCTTCATTACATGATCATTAGTGTCTAGTGCCTATGCTTTAAAGTTATGAATGTCCTATGAATCCTTCACCTCTCTTAAATGAAAAAAAAAATTATTTTCTGACAAAAAAAGAAGTACATGAATTTTGAATTTTAAAATAGTTTAATTATTTTGATGTGGTGGCAATACTTTTTGTTTTCTGAATGAATGCTTGAACAGTGCATATTTTTTATAGTGAAGTTTATGAATGCTAAATTTGTTGGCTCTTGAAAGAATAATGAAAAAAGAGAAATATTATTGATGATCTGAAAAATCATAAAATTGATTCTTGAAGCAAGAAAAAGTAGTGAATACAAAGCTTGCGAAAAAATTGAAAAAAAAATAAATAAAGAAAGAAAAAGAAAAAGCAAGCAGAAAAAGCCAATAGCCCTTTAAACCAAAAGGCAAGGGTAAAAAAAGGATCCAAGGCTTTGAGCATTAATAGAAAGGAGGGCCTAAAGGAATAAAATCCTGGCCTAAGTGGCTAAACCAAGCTGTCCCTAACCATGTGCTTGTGGCGTGAAGGTGTCAAGTGAAAAGCTTGAAACTGAGAGGTTAAAGTCGTGGTCGAAAGCAAAAAGAGTGTGCTTAAGAGCTCTGTACACCTCTAATTGGGGACTCTAGCAAAGATGAGTCACAATCTGAAAAGGTTCACCCAGTTATGTGTCTGTGGCATTTATGTATCCGGTGGTAATACTGAAAAACAAAATGCTTAGGGTCACGGCCAAGACTCATAAAGTAACTGTGTTCAAGAATCAACATACTGAACTAGGAGAATCAATAACACTATCTAAATTCTGAGTTCCTATAGATGCCAATCATTCTGAACTTCAAAGGATAAAGTGAGATGCCAAAACTGTTCAGAAGCAAAAAGCTAATGGCCCCTCTCATCTAATTAAGACTGATCTTCATAGATGTTTTCGGAATTTATTGTATATTCTCTTCTTTTTATCCTATTTTGTTTTTAGTTGCTTGGGGACAAGCAACAATTTAAGTTTGGTGTTGTGATGAGCGGATAATTTATACGCTTTTTAGCATTGTTTTTAGGTAGTTTTTAGTATGATTTAGTTAGTTTTTTGTATATAAATATTAGTTTTTAAATAAAAATCACATTTCTGGACTTTACTATGAGTTTGTGTTTCTTTCTATGATTTCAGGTATTTTCTGGCTGAAATTGAGGGACCTGAGCAAAAATCTGATTCAGAAGTTGAAAAAGGACTGCAGATGCTGTTGGATTCTGATCTCCCTGCACTCGAAGTGGATTTTCTGGAGCTACAGAAGCTCATTCGGCGCGCTCTCTATTGTATTGGAAAGTAGACATCCTGGGCTTTCTAGCAATATATAATAGTCCATACTTTGCCAGATATTTGATGTCCTAAACTAGCACTAGAATTGGAGTTAAATGCCCAAACTGGCACCAAAGCTGGCGTTTAACTCCAAGAAAAGCCTATGCACGTGAAAGCTTCAATGCTCAACCCAAGCACACACCAAGTGGGTCCCAGAAGTGGATTTCTGCATTATTTACTTATTTCTGTAAATCTTAGGCTACTAGTTCATTATAAATAGGACCTTTTACTATTGTATTTTCATCATTGGAATACCCTTGGATCATCTTTGATATTTTGATCATCTTTTAGAGAGCTTCATTTCATATTTGGGAGGCTGGCCATTCGGCCATGCCTAGACCTTGTTCTTATGTATCTTCAACGGTGGAGTTTCTACACCCCATAGATTAAGGTGTGGAGCTTTGCTGTTCTTCATGAATTAATGCAAGTATTATTGTTCTTCTATTCACTTCACGCCTACTTCTTATTCTAAGATATTCACTCGCACTTCAACTTGATGAATGTGAAGATCCGTGACACTCATCATTATTCTCACTTATGAACGCGTGCCTGACAAACACTTCCATTCTATTTGCAATAGCTTGAGTGTGTATCTCTTAGCCTCCTGGTTCACGACACATGGTTGCCTCTCCTGATAACAGAGCCTTCCATTCCATGAGACCAGAGTCTTCATGGTATAGGCTAGAACCATTGGCAGCATTCTTGGGATCCAAAAAGTCTAAATCTTGTCTGTGGTATTCCGAGTAGAATCTGGAAAGGGATGACTGTGACGAGATTCAAACCTGCGGATGTGGGGTGCAAGTGACAGTGCGCAAAAGGACAATGGTCCTATTTCGATGCTAGTAGGAACCGATAGATGATTAGCCGTGCGGTGACAGCGCATATGGATTTGTTTTCATCCGAGAGGATCATACAGCTTGCCATGGAAGGAGGTAACGCATGGTTGGAAGAAGGCAGTAGGAAAACAGAGGTTCAGAAGCAACAAAGCATCTCCATACGCTTATCTGAAATCCTACCAATGAATTACATAAGTATTTCTATCTTATTTTCTGTTTTAATTATATTTTAATTATCAAAACCTCAAAACCATTTGAATTCGCTTGACTGAGATTTACAAGGATGACCATAGCTTGCTTCAAGCCGTCAATCTCCATGGGATCAACCGCTACTCACGTAAGGTATTACTTGACGACCCAGTGCACTTGATGGTTAGTTGTGCGGAATTGCAAAAGTGTTATTGTGATTTTGTGCACCAGGGGCCCATTGTGAGTGTTTGGGCTGAGATTTGATGAGATCCACGTGCTTTGAGGTCTCTGGGGCATGGAACGCCAGCTAGGGGGTCCTCTTTGGGCATTTGTACATTGGTCTCTGCTCTTTGGGCGCTAGACTCCTGGAAGCGGGCAGGTAGCTGGCATTGGACGCCAGTTTTGGGCCTTCTAATACGAAGCGAAGAATGAACTATTATATATTGTTGGAAAGCTCTGGAAGTCAGCTTTTTATAGTCGTTGAGAGGGCTCCATTTGCACTTCTGTAGCTATAGAAAAGCTCTTCCGAATGCAGGCAGGTCAGATCTAGACAACATCTACAGTGCTTTCTCTGTCACTGAATCAGACTTCTGCTCCTGCTCCTCAATTTCAGCCAGAAAATACCTGAAATTGTAAAAAAACACAAAAACTCATACTAGAATCCAAAAATGTGAATTTAACACTAAAACCTATAAAAATTTAATGAAAACTAAACAAAAACTACTAAAAACTATATGAAAGTGATGTCAAAAAGCGTATAAAATATCCGCTCATCACAACACCAAACTTAAACCGTTGCTTGTCCCCAAGCAACTAAAATCACAGTAGGATAAAAAGAAAATTATGATACAATAAATTTCTAAGTTTCAAATGAAGCTTAGTTACAATCAGATGAGCGGGACTTAGTAGCTTTTTGCCTCTCATTAGTTTTGGCATCTCACTATCCATTGAAACTCAGAGATGTTGGCATCCTTAGGAACTTAGAATCCAGATGATATTATTTACTCTCTTAGTTAAGCTTATTTTGATTCTTGAACACAGCTTTCAGAGTCTTCGCCGTGACCCTAAGCACCTTATTTTCCAATATTACCACCGGATACAATAATGCCATAGACACTCATATTGTGACTCAGCTTTGCTAGAGTCCCTAGATAGAGGTTTCCAGAGTTCTTAAGCACACTCTTTTTGCTTTGGACCACGAATTTTACCGCTCAGTCTCAAGTTTTTCACTTGACACTTTCACGCCACAAGCACATGGTTAGGGACAACTTGGTTTAGCCGCTTAGGCCTGGACTTTATTCCTTTGGGCCCTCCTATCCACTGATGCTCAAAATCATGGGTCCTTTTACCCTTGCCTTTTGGTTTAAAGGGTTACTGGCTTTTTCAATCTTCCCTCATTTTCCTGCATTTTTGGGCAGTAATGGATTTTTCTGCTTTTTTTTTCTTTTTCGCCATTTTTCTTTCTTTTTTGCATGCATATATTATTTTTTTTCTTTTGCAACATGCCTTTTCTTTTGCTTTCTATTGCTTTTTCTTTCTTCAAGAATCAATTTTTATATTTTTCTTATTATTAATAATATTTTCTTTTTTCCTTATTCTTTCAAGAGCCAATATTCTAAAATTTCAACTTCAAATATGCATTGTTTAATCATACATTCAGAAAACAAAAGCAAATGACAGCACATCAAACTAATTAAACTAATCTTATTTTAAACTTGAAATTCATGTATCTCTCAATTCTTTTAAAAAAAATTTATTTAAGAAAGGTGAGAGATATATGGAACATTTCATAACTTTAAGACATCAATGCAAATGATCATGCAATTAGAATAATAGAACAGACAAATAAACAAACAAAAAACTGAAAAATAATAGGAAATGGGTGTAAAGAGAATGAATCCACTTGAATAATGGTGGCTAGTGCTCTTCCTTGAGGATTCAATGTAGTGCTTGATCTCTTCAATGTCACTCCTTTGTCTTTGTTGAGTCGGCTGCATAGGCTCATGTGCATGCTTTCTAGTTTGCTCCATCCGCTTCTTAGTGATGGGCTTATCCTCCCCAATGGAGACATCTCCCTTTATGACAATTCCTACTAAATTACATAGATGATAGATGAGGTGGGAAAATGCCAACCTAGCATTGATGTGAGGCTTCTCAGCTACCTTGTACAGTTCTTGAGGAATTACCTCGTGTACTTCCACCTCAGTTCCAATCATGATACAATGAATCATGATGGCTTTGTCAACCGTCACTTCTGACCGGTTGCTAGTAGGGATGATGGATCTTTGGCTGAATTCCAACCATCCTCTAGCTATGGGCTTTAGGTCAACCCTTCTTAACTGAATGGACTTGCCTTGGGAATCCCTTTTCCACTGTGCACCTTCTACACAGATATCTGAGAGCACCTGATCCAATCTCTGATCATGGTTGACTCTCCTAGTGTAAGGATGAAGATCTCCTTGCAATAAGGGCAAGTTGAACGCCAACCTCACACTTTCCGGGCTGAAATTTAAGATTCTTCCTCAGACCATGGTGATCCGATTCCTTGGATTTGGGTTCACACTAGTGTCAGGGTTTTTAGTAACCCATGCATTAGCATAGAACTCTTGCACCATGAGAATCCCAATCTCTTGGATAGGGTTAGTTAGGACTTCCCAACATCTTCTCCAGATCTCTTTTCGGATTTTTGGATACTCATTCTTTTTGAGATTGAAAGGGACCTTAGGGATCACTTTCTTCTCAGCCACTACTTCATAGAAGTGGTCTTGGTAAGCTTTGGCGATGAATCTCTCCATCTTCCAAGATTCAGAGGGATTGGCTACTGCCTTTCCTTTCCTCTTCTTAGAGTCTCCATCCTTGGGTGCCATAAATAGTAATGGAAAGAAAAAAAAGCTATACTTTTCTAACACCAAACTTAAAACTTTGCTCATCCTCGAGCAAAAATAGAAGAATGGAGAAGAAGAAGAATAAAATAGAGAGAGGGAGAGGGAGAGAGAGGGCTTGGCCTTGTGAGGTGGAGAAGGTAAGAGAGGTGTGTGTATGGAGGGTGATGGAGAGGGGTATTTATAGGAATAGGTAGGGTTAGGTTTCGGCCATAGGGTGGGTTTGGGTGGGAAATTTGAGTTTTGAAGTGGGTGGGGTAAGTGGGAGTTATGATGGTTTGGGGAAATAAAATAGATGTGATTGGGCTAGGATTTTTTCGGGAAGTGTGTATGGGGAAGTGTGAAGGTAGGTGGGGTTGGTAGGTGAAGATTCTGTGGGACCCACAACCTCTGAGAGGTTAGGGAATTCCAGATTTCCTGCTCTCTTGCACTAGCGTTTGAATGCCCAGGGGCTGCTCCCTGGCTGGCGTTCAACGCCAGCAATGCTTCCCTCTTGGGGCGTTGAATGCCTAGGAGGGCTTCCTCACTAGCGTTCAACTTTAACACTCTTTATGGAGTATTCTATTTTCACTGCTGTGAATTCTGTCTCTAGACTGATGCACATAATCATGACTCTAAGACTAAAATAAAAAATAAAAATAAAATAAAGTTGAGTAAAGTTGGGTTGCCTCTCAACAAGCGCTCTTTTAAAGTCACTAGCTTGACCTTTAGCTCCTTACAGAGGAGAGTATGGGCTCAGATTTTCGCCCGTGATAGTGAATTTTCTTCATGTCCTCTCATGAATGAACTCTACATGCTCTAGAGATAGGACACGACTCACTGTATGTGTGATAAACCACTATTTCATGGTTTATATTATGTTTAATTGTGTGGTTTTATCACGATCTTTGCCCACTTATTCATTAAATAAGCATGCATTTATATTTCCTTCCTAAAGATGTTTTATGGTTGAAAACTTACTTCCTAGAGACTTTTAATTATGTATTTTATTTCTCCTTTATTCCACTTGATGCCGTGATCTGTGTGTTAAGTGTTTCAGGCTTTATAGGGCATGAATAAGTTGGAGATTGGAAGGGGAGCCTGCAAAAATGGAAGGAACACATGAAATTGAGGAGATGACCAGCGAGAGGCGACGTGGTCGCATGGATGACGCGACCACGCGGAAAAGAGCAATCTGCATCGACTCGGCCGCATGGATGATGCGACCGCGCGGATGGAACAGCACGAGTGACGTGGCCGCATGGACGACGCGTCCACGTGGCAAAGCAGAAACGCGAATGACGCGTCTGCATGAGCGACGCGATCGCGTGACGTGCGCGACCTGCATAATTTGCAAATTCGCTGGGGGCAATTTCGGGCCCTATTTTGACCCAGTTTTCGGCCCGGAACAGCAGACTAGAGCCAGAGAACATGCAGAAACCAAAGACAACATTCATTCTACACAGCTCTAGTTTTTAGATCTAGTTTACTCCTCCTCTAGGTTTTCTCTCTACACATTCATAGTTCTTAGGATTTTTTAGTTTCTCTAGCTTTTTGCATTGGGATATTGAGAAGAGTTATTACCTCATCAAGAATTCGTCACTCTAGTTCGTTTTCTTTTCTTAGCTTACTCTTCCATGTTCCTTGCTTTGTTTAATTTTACCATTGGAATATTTTTAGGATTATTTAATACAAGGGTCACTTTTATTTTTAATTGATTATTTTTAATTTTTATTTACAATGTCTTTCTTCAATTACTTTTCATATGCTATGAATTTTACCTTTACAATGAGTGAACAGTTCCCTAACTTGATGGGAAGTTGATTGAAAAGAACCCTTGAGTTGGAAGGTTCAAGAGAAAGATTGTAATTGGGTTATTGTTAGATTGCTCTCTAATTCCTAACACCAATCCTCCCTAGAGTGGATTGGGACTTGTGAATAGAACAACATTCCAACTTGTTTAACCTTCCTTTACTTAGTAAAGGATAACTAAACGAAATAACTCTCAATTGTCAATTAATCTTAAGAGTGTTTGATGCATGCATAAATTAGCGAATTAAAAATTATTAAAATATATACGTTGCAAGTATAGTTCTTAATTCGCCGGAAATCTTCCTATCAATTTAGAAAGGTGTCACAGAAAATTGAATTTAAAATACTGGGAGTATGAATCCCAGGTCGTCTCCCAACGAGTTGCAGAAAAGTGTGCTATTTTATTAATCAGAGATTTTCAAAAAAGGTTTGAATTGGGCAAACAGGAAATTAAATTGATGAATTTGAATAATGTAAATAAAAGTCTTGACTGAGAATTGATTAGTTGGAATCCCTATTATTGTTGGAATGCTCTCAGGATTAATTGACAATTAAAGGTTATCCTGTTTAGTTATCCTTCACTAGGTGAAGGAAAGTTAAACAAGTTGGAATGCTATGTCCGTTCACAAGTTGCAATCCACTTAATTAAAAGGGATTGGTGTTAGTGATTAGGAGGCAATCCAACCATAAACCCAATTATAGTTTTTCCTTCAAGCCTTCCAACTCAAGGGTTCCTTTCAATCAATTCCCCATCAAGTTAGGGAACTACTCACTCATTGTAAAGGTAAAATTCATAGCATATGAAAAGAAATTAAGGAAAGACATTGCAAATAAAATTAAAGTTGTCAATTAAAAATAAAAGTGATCCTTGTATTAAATAACCCTAAGAATATTCCAACGGTAAAATTAAACAAAGTAAAGAACATGGAAGAGTAAGACCAAGTAAAGAAAACGAACTAGAATGACGAAGTCTTGATGAGGTGATAACTCTTCTCAATATCCCAAACTATGTATGTGTAAAGAGAAAAACCTAGAGGAGGAGTAAAACTAGATCTAAAACTAAAATTGTGTAGAATGAATGTTGTCCTTGGTTTCTGCATGTTCTCTGGCTCTAGTCTACTGTTCCAGGCCGAAAATTGGGTCAAGATCGGGCCTGAAATCGTCCCCAGCGAATCTGCAAATTATACAGATCGCGCACGTCACGCGATCGCGTCGCTCATGCGGACGCGTCATTCGCGTTTCTGCTTTGCCACGCGGACGCACCGTCCATGTGGCCGCGTCACTCGTGTTATTCCATGCCGCGCAGTCACGTCATCCATGCGGCCGCGTCGCTTCAAATTGCTCTCTTCCGTGCGATCGCGTCATCTATGCGGCCGCATCGCTTCTCGTTGGTCATCTCCTCAATTTCTTGTGTTCCTTCCATTTTTGCAGGCTTTCCTTCCAATCTCCAACTCATTCATGCCCTATAAAGCCTGAAACACTTAACACACAGATCACGGCATCGAATGGAATAAGGGAGAAATAAAATACATAATTAAAAGTCTCTAAGAAGCAAGTTTTCAACTATAAAACATCTTTAGGAAGGAAATATAAATGCATGCTTATTTAATGAATAAGTGGGCAAAGATCATGATAAAACCACATAATTAAACACAATATAAACCATGAAATAGTGGTTTATCAACCTCCCCACACTTAATCATTAGCATGTCCTCATGCTTAATTGAAGGAGATAAATGAAATGAGTAAGAACATGTAAAAGCTATGAAATGCAATGCAACCTATATATGAATGCAACTATATGATTCTTGTCCACTTGATCAAAAGTAAGTAAGTTCTTCAAAACAATTATAAGTCAAATTCCACTAATTCAATTCTTATAAAGTAAGAGCCGATAAAAATGCAAGAGGATAGCTCATGAAAGCAGGGAACATGAAAATTCAAGCATTGAACCCTCACTAATGATGTATGTACGCTCTAATCTCTCTAGTGTATAGGGTAATCACTCTATCCTTCTCTAATCATGTTTTCTAACTTTTGTTCTTCTCCTAACCAATCAACAACAGTTAATATACCAATGCAAACATCATGAGGTCTTTTCAAGGTTGTAATGAGGCCAAGGTAGGTAGGGATACATGTATGGTCAAGTGAGCTTATAAATTGAATCTTTAATTAACCCAAGCTTCAACCTAACCTATATAACTTGCGTAATCTTAGAATTCATACCTAGCTACCCAGAATTCCCCTTTTATATTCCATTCTCATGTATCAACTTTTTATTTTAATTTTTATCATATGTGCATTGACTTTTGAATTCTTAAATTGGGGTAATTTTGTCCCCTTATTTATTTATTAGATATTTTTGGATTTTTTTTTAAACATGAGAATAAATATAGCTTATCAATGCACATAGATTTTTGATTCTTATAGTTTCACATGAGTAGGTATCTAAATTCCCCTTAAATTATCATGACACATTCCCTTAATAACTTTTGTTCCCACAATTTCCCATACTTAACTAGCGCACACAATTCTATCTTAAGCTAACCAAAGATTCAATTGGGGATATACAATTGTTTTTCCGCTTAAGGCTAGTAATGTGGTGAAATATAGAACAAATGGGATTTAAAGGCTCAAAGTGGTTAACAAAGGTAATTGAAAAGGGTAGGCTTAATTTGGATAAGTGAGTTTAAACAAATAATGGCCTCAATCATGTGCAAGCATATAAATATAATAAATATTGGACATATATGATGAAACAAAATACAGATTACAATCATAGAGAAGTAAACACACAGGAATAAAATAATTATGTTTAAATAATGTAACCATGCATAAAGGCTCAAATCTTCACAGGTTGTGTGTTCTTTAGCTCAAACATCATGTTCCAAATATTGCTTCAAGCAAATTTATTATAAAAATTTTAAAAATTAGTGAAATTTTGTTCCAAAGATAGAGTCTTAGAAAAAACTTATTGTCTTTTCAATCAAGTAGAGAATGCATGCAACTAACCTATTACTATGCAATTTATCCTATTCTATAAAAGAAAGAAAAACTAACTAAAATCCTAATTCATTGGTGCTAGGGAAGAAAAATTACCTCCGGAAGTCAGGTACTGACCGACCTCCCCACACTTAAGGCTTTGCACCGTCCTCGTTGCCATCTGTCAGGAACAGGGGTGGGCTGGTAGTAGTATCTCCACAGTCGGGACCATCATGGCTTCCTGTGCTGGTAAAGGAAGTGGAGTCCGGGGTGTCTGAGTCCTTGAATTTTTCTTTGAGTAGCTCCTTGAGGTGTTTGAATCGGTGCTCGTTACGGCGCTCTCTTAACTTCACTTTCTGTTCTTGCCGATCCAATCTTCTGATTATCTGTTGGAGCAGTTCATCAGTTGTAGGTGCTTGTGGTGTTGAAGAAGGAATATCTTCAACTGGAGCAGTAGGAAGGCTGGTAGTGGCTGTTGGAAGTCTGAGGTACTTCCCATTGGGGACATACTGATCATCCCGTGGGAGCATGGCTTTGGTGTCTCCAGCTCTGTAGGAAACTCCGGCTGCTGAGACAAGATCTGAGACCAAGGCGGGAAAAGGTAAGTTGCCCGCAATTTGAACGTGTCCCATGGCATTCCGGATATGTCTTGGTAGATTCAGAGGCTGGTCTGTAAGGATGCACCATAGTAGAACGGCCATGTCTGCAGTGAAGGAGGACTCGTGAGTGCTCAGAAAGACGTAATGGGACATGATCTGTGCCCATACGCGAGCCTCCAGGGTAAGTGCTGAAGCCAATATTCCCTTAGGACGGGTACAATGGTATCCGTAGATCCAACGGCTGCTAGGTAATGCGATAATTCTGAGAACATCTTCCCATTCAAATTGGTACATCTGGCGCTTGAGTGCAGCTTCTTGAAAGGCGTCCATTCCTTCTGGAATAGGGGGAAGACTTAGAGCTTGTCGAATGGCCTCTTCTATAATGGGGACTTGCTTCTGACGTACATAGACAGACTGTAGAGTAGGCAAGTAGAAGTTAGAGTAGAACTCGACTACCCAAGAGAGATTGACCTGCCTTGGCTGTTTCCGTAGGAAACCCCATTGTCTTCGTTCAATTTGCGACTCAACAAAAGTAACAATGTTGGGCGGGAGGATAAGAAGGTGTTCGTTGTTGTAACTCCGTTCAGCTAGAATAGGGAACATCTACTCACAGTAGCGATTTGGAAATCGCGCAGTGTCCTTTGCTGGAAAGGCTTTCTCCTTTTCATCAATCTTGATAATCCTCTTAACCCTTTTTGTTGAGGGCTTGACTGCAGTTGAAGAAGGCTCTGCCACTAGTGCTCTTTTAGTTCCTCTTCTTGCTGGAGGTTTAGGAGTAGCTTTCTCTTTTCCTTTCTTGGTGGCCATCCTGAAAGGGGAATAGAGAGTAAATTAAATTCAAAGAGATATATAGCAATGAAGAGAACGAAAAGGGATGGTTATAAATGCACATCAAAAGGTAAATGATGGTAACACACGCTCATGAGTACATGTGAAAGATCATTAATGGAAAATAGTTAGTGCATATGATGACAAGTGAATGCAAGGTGTTTATTGGCATGCCGGCAAAGGGCACGAGTAGCATAGACCAAGCATTACTTTGTAACAAACCATCACGTTTGTATTGACAATTAAATTCAATTAATATAATAGTAAAGGGAATTTGTGAAAAGCAAGCATTGAATATTAGAATAACATAGAGAAGTGCATAATGCCATATGGGCTTTTTCACAAATACATAGCATGCAAGGTAAATAGAGTATAGAAAGTATTAAAGTGAACATGCAAGCAACCCTTTAAAGAAAATAATATATAATTGTCAAGCAATTTGCAACAATCCACAAGCATATAAGGAAGAATAATGACCCAAATAAAATTCTAACACTATGTAAAAAGGAAAGAAGAAGAAAGAAAATATGAATAATGAAAGGAAAAAGAAAAGAAAAGAAAAGAAAATAACAAATAAAATAAGAAGAATGATAGAAAAGAAAAGGATGAAGAAGAAAATAAAAACCTTGTTAATGGAGGTGAGGGAGAAAGAGTGAGAGGTGAGATAGAAGGAAGAAGAGAGAAGGAAGAAGAGAGAAGGAAGAAATAAGGAGGGAAAAGAAAAATTAGGATTAGAGAGGAAAAAGATAAGATATTTTGGCAATTCAGGTTGAGCTGTGCGGCGCAAGTGACGCGGCCGCGTGGGGCACGTGTTCGCGTGATTGCGCTTCAAGTAAGGGGACGCGATCGCGTCGGTCACGCGGTCGCGTGACCCGTGTTAGGCTTCTGGCGCGAGTGCAGGCTCTCTGTTCAAATTGATGTATTTGCCAAAATTGGGGTGACGCGATCGCGTGGGGCATGCGATCGCGTGAGTGGGCAAGTTATGGGGTACGACGCGGCCACGTGGGGCATGCGGTCGCGTGAGGGGATTGCGTGTCCAGCGCCAGTCCAGCACCACTCTAGCACAACTTTCAGCTGTGCACCCGTTTTACGTCGAAAATCAGGGCACGCGGCCGCGTGGGGCACGCGGTCGCATGGGAGGCCATTATGCCCATATGACGCGGATGCGTCAGCGAGGTGGTCGCGTGGGTTGATTTGTGCCACTGGCACGCCTCCAGCCATGCTCCAGCATGACTCTCTGTTCGTTTTTATTTTTCTCTTCTCTCCTTGCCACGCGGACGCGTCGCTGATGCGGTCGCGTCGCGTGGCACCTTCTCCTTTTTTTTTATATGCAGATGCTGATGCACGAAAGTACTGATAAAGAGAAGAGTTATTGAATATGAAAAACTAAAAATAAAGAAAAGGACGATCATACCATTGTGGGTTGTCTCCCACCTAGCACTTTGCTTTAACGTCCGTAAGTTGGACGCTCCACTAGTTCAATCTTCTGCTATGTGGGGGTCTTCCAAGAGAAAGATCTCAAGCTCCTTATTTTTCTGTATCTTCTCGCCATGGTATAGCTTCAACCGGTGTCCATTAACTTTGATAAGGTCAGAGTGTGAAGGATGGCTTAGGTGATAAACTCCGTACGGTTCGGCCTTCTCTACTCTGTATGGACCTTCCCATCTTGATCTCAATTTGCCTGGCATGAGCCTCAGTCGAGATTTGTAAAGGAGGACTAAATCCCCAGGCTGGAACTCTTTATTCTTGATGTTCTGAACTTCATCTTCTCCTTGTATAGTTTTGAGTTCTCATAAGCTTCTAGGCGAAGGCTTTCCAGTTCTTGTAGTTGCAACTTCCTTTCAGCTCCGGCTTTCCCAATTTCCATGTTGCACTCCTTGACTGCCCAAAAGGCTTTGTGCTCCACTTCAACTGGGAGATGACAAGCTTTTCCATAAACTAAGCGGAAAGGACTCATCCGAATGGGTGTTTTGTATGCTGTCCTATATGCCCAGAGTGCATCTTGTAGCCTGGTGCTCCAGTTTTTTCTATGAGGTTTGACTATCTTCTGCAAGATACGCTTTATCTCTCTATTTGACACCTCGGCTTGCCCATTGGTCTGAGGATGGTATGCTGTTGCAACCTTATGAATTATCCCATGCTTCTTCATTAGTCCTGTTAGTCTCCTGTTACAAAAATGGGTGCCTTGATCGCTCACGATTGCTCGTGGGGATCTAAAGCGACAAATAATATGGTTTCTCACAAAAGAAACAATAGTGTTAGTATCATCAGTGCGGGTAGGAATC